>NC_054385.1:71742752-72046085 GCF_017654675.1 Xenopus laevis
CAGCAGTAAAGAGTGATTGAAGTTTATCAGAGCACAAGTCACATGACTTGGGGCAGCTGGGAAATTGATAATATGTCTAGCCCCATGTTAGATTTCAAAATTGAGTATAAAAAAAATCTGTTTGCTCTTTTGAGAAATGGATTTCAATGCAGAATTCTGCTGGAGCAGCACTATTAACGGATTCATTTTGAAAAAAAAAATTCTTCCCATGACAGTATCCCTTTAACCTTACAATTTTTAGCATACAAAAACAGTTTTTCATTGCCCTTTAAAAGAATCTCTTCACCAATCTATTGTGGAGGAATAGAAATTGATTTATTTCAAAACTGTGAAAGAACTGTTGAATGTATATTTAAATCTACAATTTGTCCACAATATGGATTCGCTTGTATTAAAAATCAGGCTAAGCAACTCTGCCAGAATTGCTCAAAGCACTTGTAGCTGTTTCCCTGTCTTTTCCCTCTCTCACCATGTATTTAGCCGCCTACAGGTGCACTGAAAAAGAGGTTTGTAACTACTGTTTCAGTCAAGTGCAATGCAGTTACATGTTCCCCATTTGAGAATGAACCACTGAAATCAGGAAGAACATGGCACAATAATACATTATCCAAAAGCAGAGAATACTGTGTATTGATTTAGATGTTGTAATGGCATTATAGAGATATAAAGTGTTGTAAAAAAAAAGACTTTAGTTCCTCACATGTTTATGCATTCTTTTTGTTTAACCCACTGAATTAAAGCTGAAAGTCTGCAGTTCAACTGCATCTGAGTTGTTTTGTTTAAAATTCATTGTGGTACAGAACCTATATTAGAAAAAAAAGTTGTCTGTCCAAATATATATGAACCTAACTGTAAGTGGGTGTGAAAATTATATATAATGGATGTATAATATTATATGGTATTAAGGATATATAGTATGGAGGTTATCCTGCAGCAAAAAGTAAAATTACTGCAACCTTGGAGAAGCTGTTTCCACCATGAATGTTTTATTGTTTTCTTCTCTTTTACAGACGGATGTTATGAACACCATGTGCGGCTATAAAGCCATGAATCTTGAAGTATGTATACAGCTACTGGTCAGGAGCTGTCTTTTTCTATTTCTCAGGGGCTGTGGGCTCTCTTCTCATGCAACTACCCTTCCATTTCTTCCCATTTATATGCTTATATGTTTTTCTGATATCCTTCTATTTATATATAGCAACCAGTCAGCAGAGAGCATTTAATAGTTGCCGTGATATTCATTGCTATGCGTTACAGCATCTGGGAAAGCTTTGTGCCTTTTAATAAATCAGGGGTGTCTCTAATTTTATCACCCAGTTTCTCACTAAACCCTGTGCTTTTTTTTTTTTTTCCTCCAGCGCCTGGATGCAATAAAGTTTATCTATGTTCGAGGTTGTACGGATGCAGTGATTATCTGGTTTCTAGATAATTACACTATAATGGCAGGTGTCCTGCTGGGTATCCTCTTACCACAGGTGTGTGTTTGCCCTTGACACTTGCAAGTTTCATTTATTCAAAATGTCCTTCATGGTCAGTTTCTGCATGTTGCTGTTGGCATATAAATGAGCTCAGGGAGTACCATTCACTAATGAAAATAATGAAATAATACAGTAGAGTGACCTATTCTGTACTGATGGCTATGGTAAATGTATATTACCCGTAGGGTATCCTTTACAGTTGTACACATTACCTGACAAGTGCGGTTCCCACATTTTTGAGGTGACTGTGTTATAAATCTGCAATGGTGGCACTGCCTCTAAATGTTCTGTACAGGAAGCATAACCAGAATAAATCCATGTGCTAAACTATTAAAGGGGAAGGAAACCTAGTTGGTGCAAAAACCCTCCCCCCCCCCTCTCGTGTGTTGCCCGCCCTCCCTCCTCCCCCCTGGCCTACCCGTCCCGCTGGGCAAGGTCCAGTCCACGGAGTTCACAGACGACATCTTCTTCCATGCGATCTTCTTCCTGCTTTGAACGGCGTTTTGGCGCATGCACAGTAGGAGCGTTTCGCCGGTACTGATCTACTGCGCATGCACCAAAAGTCACAAAGTACTTTGACGCATGTGCAGTAGATCGTACCGGCAAAATGCTCCTACTGCGCATGCGCCTGTCAAAGCAGGAAGAAGATCGCGTGGAAGAAGATGTCATCTGTGAACTCCCTGGACTGGACCTGCGCAGAAGGGTAAGTAACAAGTTAGGGGCATTTGCCCAGCGGGACGGGTAGGCCAGGGGGGAGGAGGGGAGGGGTTTTGCGCCGACTGGGTTTCCTTCCCCTTTAAGGAAGCAGACCCTGCAGTTGCAAAGGGGTCTAGACGTGTAGAGAGCCCAGTGGGGCATTAACTAATGAGCAATTTTAATACATCTTGGTAGAATAGGTCAACTTAACCAATTCTTTGGGACCCTAAATTTAATTTTCTGTGGGGCCCAGTAACATCTAGTTATGCCACGACCCTTGTGCTTTATTACCAAAGAAAAGTCAATGTCAATGCAGAGCATTTAACTAGTGTAATATTACTGTTAGTTAGGTTGGCTTATAAGAAGTACATCCATGGTGTTGGTGATATTTTATAACTTTTAGGGGCATATTTATCAAGGGTCGAATTTCGAATTGAAAAAACTTCGAATTTCAGTCGATTCAAGGATTTTCCAAAAAAAAAAAACCTTTGCTTTTTCAAAGGCCACCAATTGACTCCAAATAGGTTCTAGGAGGTCCCTCATAGGCTAAAACAGCAATTTGGCAGGTTTTAGATGGTGAATGGTCAGTCTAATTTTTTTAAAGAGACAGTACATGATAAATTTCGATATTCGAATTTTCAAATTTTTTGTAAATTCGAATCGAATGTGGGATTCGGCCAGGATTCAGCCTTTTTCAGCAGGATTCGGATTCAGCCAAATCCTTCTGCCCGGCCAAACCTAATCCGAATACTAATTTGTATATGCAAATTAGGGGCGGGAGGGAAATCATAACTTTTTGTCACAAAACAAGGAAGTAAAAAAAAATGTTTTCTCCTTCCCACCCCTATTTTTCATATGCAAATTAGGATTCGGTTCGGTATTCAGCCAAATCTTTCGCAAAGGATTCAGGGTTTCGACTGAATCCAAAATAGTGGGTTCAGTGCATCCTTATAAGGTTCTTCACTAATCTCTTCTATTCACAAGTGTACATCTAGTCTAACCATTTCCTCTACTTTATTCCTAGTTCCTTGGCGTCTTGCTTTGCCTTCTCTATGTTACTCGTATTGAAGACATTATCAGTGAGTGGGACAGTTCTGGAGTTCTCCTGGATGGAGATTCCGTTAAACGTGAGATTGAATTTTCAAAAAAAGGCTGCTGCAGTTGCTACCCGGGTATGGAATCAACCGCTTGATGGTGCATGAAATGGACAGTGCCAAATCTACTTCTCCAACATACACTCTTTGTAACAGGACCTCACTAACTACCACTAAAGCTGTAAAGTTTGTTTGGAAGCCTGGTGATCTAGTAACAAAATATGTATTAATTATTATCAGGGTTAAAAACAACATATTCCAATGTTGTTGCATCTTTTGAGCTGTTGCAGAGACTTTAGGTGCTGATGGATATTGTAGCAAAAATCCATAGTGTCAGTTGTACACATTTCTGATTTATCTGAGTGCTATCCATAATTTATTCCTGTGATCTACGTTATGATTTTAAAAAGGCTTTAGCGTGCAGTTACTTATTCACGTTTCATGAGTTTACACTTTTGCAATTGCATGTAAATCTTTTAGTAATTTTTACTTACTAACAAATCATTTTTTTCCAGGTCATCAGTACTTACATGGATTGCTCTGTAATGAAATACTACTTTTCTACAAATATTTACTAGCATCGGGCAAAAATGTACTTATTCTATAGTAAAGGAAAGAACAGAGATATCATTAAGAGCAGTTAAACCAGCTGCTTGCATTGCCCTTTGCTTCTCACTTCTTAGCCGTGTTTAGAACAGTTTATCTTGTCATGTGCATCCTTTTGTGCATCAGCACCTTGTCTCCAGCAGTTCCTTACCAGTAACTTACAGCTACCATGCAAATCACATAAGCAAAATATTTGCAGTTAAACAAATTAGAACAGTCTGACTGGACTAATTGGTTTGTATTCAGGTTTCCAAGTGCCAGTAACGATTCTAAAATTTCAAATGTGCCTTAAGCAACACACATCCAACCACAACACTCTTATTAATGTTGTTTTTTAGGGTGAACCCAAAACTAAAACCCTTGCAGTGTTTTTTTTGTTTGTTTTTTTTAACTCTAGCCATATCTGTCTGAAAGTACAGCAGTTGTAGATGATAAAAGTGAAAGCTCCCTAAACATCTTCTACAAAGTCAGTCCCCATTTTTGTCCTGCACCCTCATCTAAGGTAGGTGCAACAAACAGCATATTAAAGGCTCGTTTACTAACACAATGCATTGCAAAGTACAAAACTTAGTCCATTCAAATGCTATTCACAAAGGTACTTGCACTAATTTGCTGATTGCAAAGATGTAACTTACAGATACTTTACCAATGTGAATAAAGCATTTAAAAAATAGCACTGTATTGTGGGTGTAAAAAGTGGCATTTGTAATATAAATGAGTCCTATAGGAGCTGCTCATATCTTGGGATACAAAGCCACCCAAAGATGATGTACAGGAGGACCCCTGACACAGCAAATCTTCCTCTCTTGATGAGGTGGTAAGATAACATTTCTGTGCTGAATCAACAGTTTTTTTGTGACCAGGGTCAACATATTTTGGTTAACTGGTCAGACAGCAAATATCTGCATGGGAAGGGAGTTTCTGGGTATGGTTACAGCTATGCTGTCATAGGGTGCTGTACATTCAAGCTCACTATAGCACTAGAGTCAAAGAACAATGATGATCCTGTTCTTTTGTAATTCTTACTCATAGGGAGTTTTTGTTTTCATCAGCAGAGTTTAACCATTAGGAACAGATAACCTATGAATATACATATCTCAGGAACTCAAGAGATGTCAAGGGGCATATTTATAAAAATGCATTGTTAATTTTACACAAAAAAGCTGCAAAATGTTACCGCTGTGGCATTTAAAATGTTGTAACAGGTTATCATTTGCATACATTGTGTATGTGAAAGCTCAGGTTGTGCCTATATTTAAAATGATTTACACTGGAATTCAACTCAGACGTTTACATCTCAGTGGACTAAATTCTTGCTATTTTCATATTGCCTTTATAATTATTGCCCCCAAGTTACAGATTCTACAGGTCCATTGAAATTCTTCTTGAAAATAATTTTTATCTCAAGCAGCCAAGGATTCAAAAGTATGTCTTCTGGGTGTGTTTTGCAAATCCTTGAGACAGGGAATAGAATAGATAACACAAATTGCAAGATGGAGAAGTAAATTAGTTTTCTCACTAGTGCCTCATTATTTTTTACACTGTGAAGCACTGGTACTGAAGTTGGCCATAGTATGAATGCTCTGCTGCTATAATATGTGTTGGGTTGTGTTTGTAATGTATTCTAAAAAGCTTTAATCTAATGGGGAGTTTGTCTTTAACATGTGCCTCTTCTTAATGTGTTTTTTAATAAATAAACCTTTGTAAATCTGTTTTCTGTTGGCAGTCTTTTTCTTTCAAAGCTGTAAATAGCAGCATTATGCACAAACAATCTGAGTTTTTAAAAACTCAAATCTAGTCTGGATAATTACCTAGTTGAATTTGACAGTTTTGACCATTAAAATAATTGGAAAATTCGAATTTTAAATTCAACCCTTAATAAATCTGACCCTTACTGTCATTCCACTTTTGAAAGCAGATATCTGCGAATGCTGTATGTTACTTGTTGCAGGGAAGCAATGTCAGTAGCAAATGATTTCTACTTGCTGCAAAACATCACCTGCTGTAGCCTTTGGGATATTAATCAAATAGCTGACAATTAAAGAATGTGTGGTGAAAATGACCCTTGAAATTAACTAGTAGATTGTTGTCAATATAGCAGATTTATGCAATTAAATGGAATGTATACCCCTTTTTTAGTTTGAGCTTCTGTACCAGCCCCAGGCCACGCTAGACTTTTAGCAGTAAAGCTCTGTCTCCACAGATGCCCCCAGTAGTTCCCATCTTCTTTTCTGCAGATTCATCACTACACATGCTCTGTGCTGCTTTCTTAGGGAACAACTTACAATATACAGTATATACTGTATAATCTTACAAGGCTGATTAGTAATTAGTGCAGATAATATGAGAGCATATAAAATAGTACATTGTGCAATAGAATAAATTGTCAGCCCTGCATCATCAGCTTCACCTTGTGAAATTATTTAATGATTTCTGCCAACCCATAAGCTTAGTTTCTTAATAGCAGTACTGATCGCACACAGTGCCGTTGACATGGGAAAAGATGGCCTAACAGGACCCAGAAGCTGCTATGGACAACCTTGATGGCCTGGATCATTACATTATGTTATAGGGATGCTGAATTTGCTTTATTAGTTGCACACCCTACTTAAAGAGGATATATGGTAACATTGAAATTTCTTAGTTTATAAGAATATATGCTAAATATAATTTCCCAAAATCCATATTAGTACCAGATTCTTAGCAGTTTCACATAAAATCCTAGTACATTGCTGAAATAAGAGCCACTTTGCTGTGGGTGCAATGCAAGCAGTCCCAAAATCTGCACTCGCAGGCAACATCCAGTCCATAATGAACACTGCTGCGAGGCTCATACACCTCAGCAACCGCTCCTCCTCTGCCTCGCCATTCTGTCAATCCCTGCACTGGCTTCCGTTACCTTTCAGAATCAAATTCAAATTAATGACACTGACTTTCAAAGCACTTCACAACTCTGCTCCACCCTACATCTCTGAACTCATCTCTATATACTCACCCACTCGCTTACTACGCTCCTCTACTGACCTGCTACTCAACTCTTCTCTCATTACCTCCTCACATGCTCGCATTCAAGACTTTGCAAGGGCTGCACCCCTCCTCTGGAATGCTCTTCCACGGTCTGTCCGACTTTCTCCCAACCTTTCTGCTTTCAAAAAATCTCTGAAAACGCACTTCTTTTGAGAAGCCTACCCTCACTCTGCTTAACTACCAAACGCAACACCACATACAATACCACATTTCTCACCCACTTAATTCGATCTTGCCCACTCCCACACCTTGTGTATTACTCCCTTCCCTTTAGAGTGTATGCCTATGCATAGGGCCTTCCTCACCTTTTTGTACCTGTATTGATTGTGATGTTTGTTACTCCATATATTTTATATATGTAATTCATGTGATGTAGTTGTATAATCACATTTACTTTACAGTGCTACGCAATATGTTGGCGCTATATAAATACATGTTAATAATAATAAACCCCAGTGTGCTTATTTAGCCTGTAACCTCTTAACAAGCAACTCCTTCTTACCTCCTATATTGGTAAACCTCCTGTATTGGCCAGTTAATGTGAGATTTAGTGTTTCCTCCTTTGCAAGTATATGAGCAGTTATTATTTGACAAGATCCAGGGACCAGGGGTGGGTCATTGGATTTAGTGGGAGAAGAAATTGGGTTGCATCAAGGGTTTAACTCAATGGGTTGGAGTTGTAAAATTACAAGTAGAATTATGAGATCCTGTTATCCATAAAGCACTGAGTTATGAAAAGCCATCTCCCATAGAGTCCATTATAAGCAAATAATTAAAAATGATTTGCTATTTCTCTGTAATAAAAAAAAAAACAGAAGCTTGTACCTGGACTTGATTCCAACTATGATATAATACATTGGAGATAAAACAATCCTATTAGGTTTATTTAATGTTTAAATTATTTTCATTACAGAAATACCCCTTATCTAGAAAACCCCAGGTCCCAAACATTCTGAATAATAAGTTCCATACATGTACACTGAAATTACTAGCCCCCCCCCCAGTAATTTATCTGATAATCTACCTGCAAGACCAATAAAATATTGGCCAGATAGCATCCCTAGGTGTGAATGCCTACATACTTTCCTCCAAATGCTCCTGGAAGGAATGATTTGGCCTAAACACTTTTTTTTCTGTCCTATATATTCATGATCTATGGCTGAAGTAACAAGGTGTTGATATATATGTCAGCTTGTTAGGGGGCACGTGTGACCCAGACCAAAGTTGCCAATCAAAGGTGGTCTCCAACTGAAAAAGTGCAACCAGTTTTCATCTATATACACCTTCTTCAGCAGAGCTTTTATTCAATATATACATATCTTAGCAGTAAAAAAACTGCTTGCTTTCACACGCTCTACTTTACCATTAATTTATTATTATACTAGGGTTTAAATAGAGATACTGAGCTTTGTATAAACACCTTTCATGCACTCTTTGTT
Source organism: Xenopus laevis (assembly GCF_017654675.1). NCBI lineage: Eukaryota > Metazoa > Chordata > Amphibia > Anura > Pipidae > Xenopus > Xenopus laevis. The sequence goes on from NC_054385.1 coordinate 71,751,093, forward strand.
CTGAATGTTTTTGCTAATAAACATAAGTCCATTAAGCAGGGGAATTATAAGTGCACTGGTAATGAAATTATCTTTATCTAACTTGCAAAGAGCAAACATTCAGTAGTTTCAATTTCCCTGTTTAGCAGAAGAAATAAAGAAAATGTATTATAGGCAAAAACATATGTACAGCACAATCCCTCATCGATGAGCTCCTGTTTAACAATGGGGGGGGTATACTGTCTCTTTATTAGCACATAATTATCCTATACAGTTTCACTCCGCGCCCCCATCGTCTGTTATAGGAATTCACAATGTTCAATGTCGATATCTGTCCCCATAAGCAAATACTAAACTCGCAGAGAGCATGCGCATTTCTGCAATAGATTAGATTCCCATAATAGTGTAAGGGCGGAAGTGCATCGCGCCTTGTGTTCTGCCGGAGCCGGAAGTCTTGCATGTGCCTAGTCCCTTCCTTTTTCCCATCCGCTGCTGATAACATGGCTTCGTTTGAGCAAATGCGAGCTAATGTGGGAAAGCTGCTGCGAGGGATAGACAGGTAAAAAGTTGCTACATTGCAGCGTTTGTAATTAAGTATGGTTGAGCGTGCAGAATGCTAGGTTTTGTGAGCAAATAAACTTGCTACTCGTGCGTGGCTCTGTTTTATTATCTGAGGCACAAATGCACTGCACCGAATGACACAAATGACCCTCCAATTATATACAGTTGCTATCGCTATTGCTGAGAAAGCAGAGCGAGAGGAAGAACACTAGAGGAATACAATAGGAAATGAAGGCGTCAAGTACTGAGTAGTAGCGTTTTATCCAGTCATCTGAGTAGCAGCAGCAGCAGCAGCTAACAGAACACAGAGTAGCTTTAGTGTAAATGCAGTTTATAGAGAACAGATACATCAAGTTTTGTAAAATAAGCCTTTTGCATTGCAATGAAGTATATGATAGAGAGACTAGCAAGTTGTCTGGTTATTTTAAGCTTGTCATCTTATACAATTCTGTCTCTTGTAGGTACAACCCAGAAAACCTGGCCACCCTGGAGCGCTACGTTGAGACCCAGGCAAAGGAAAATGCATATGATCTAGAAGCAAATCTAGCAGTGCTGAAACTGTATGTGTCTCAGACTCCAGCCACATTTTTTATCCATCTATTTACAGTAGATCTAAAGCCTAACTGAAGAAGTTTGCTAGAAATGCTGTGCATTAGGTTTTGGGATTCTGTACCAGCCCAAGGCAACCACAACCCTTTAGCAGGGAAGATCTGTGTCTCCAAAGATGCCCCGGTAGCTCCCCATCTTCTTTTCTGCTGATTCACTGCACATGTTCTGTGCTGCTGTCACTTACTGAGCTTAAGGATCCACTCACTATATATAGTACACATACAGTTAGGGCCATAACTATTTGGACAGAGACTTTTTTTTCTAATTTTGGTTCTGTACATTACCACAATGAATTTTAAATGAAACAAATCAGATGCAGTTGAACTGCAGACTTTCAGCTTTAATTCAGTGGGTTGAACAAAAAGATTGCATAAACATGTGAGGAACTAAAGCCTCACTTCATATCAGGGGCTCAAAATAATTGGACAAATTAACAAAATGAAAATAAAATTTTAATTTTCTCTCAGCATGTGAGTGTCACAGACAAGTTTGAAGTCCTGGATCATTGCTGCTATTGAGAAGTTGAAACTTTAGGCTAGTGCAATAAATATTTAGCCATATTCATTGGCTAAAATATTCATTGGTTTAGTTCTCCTTTAAAGGGGCAGTGTCAAATGAACAATGCAAAAACCATCATACATTGCTGCAGTAATACACAATGCATATGCCAGTCATTCAATATTATTAACGACTGCTTTTGCCAGCAGCAAAAAGTAATGTTGTTCCTAGCATGTATCAATTTCTTCCATGTTCCATTTGTTCCAATGTAGATAAAGAAGAGAGGAGCACATTAAAAAAGCAGATTTTTCAATTACTATTAAATTGCAAAATGAGCTTTGTCACACAAAATGTAGTTTTGCATTTTAATCTGCTTTTGGAGTGCCCCTCTTGTATCTCTACATTCGTGCCTATAATATGGAGTATTACTACTATATAGAGATTTTAAAAATCAAGTAATATAGCATGATAATTACTGCAAGTGTTTACATAACTTATACCTAAGAAGTATTATTGTGTACGTTTGTTATGATGCATGGTTTATGCACATTAGTGTTTGAAACAACCTCATTTAATGCTAAATTCTGTGTGATATTAGACCTCATTTATTTTATACAATTTCTTCTTGTATTTTCCCACAGCTATCAGTTTAACCCTGCCTTCTTCCAGACCACAGTAACGGCTCAGGTCCTTCTAAAAGCCTTGACCAACCTACCCCACACAGACTTCACTCTCTGCAAGTGTATGATAGATCAAGCTCATGTATCCTTTGAACCAGGACTTCTAATCAAGAAGTCAATGTTCCCTAAAACTTTTGCAGCACTTATGGTAGGACTACATGGACGTTTTCGGCGATAACCGACACGCTGAGTCAAAACGCCTACGACAAAAATAAGGTAAGTGAATGCATTGTCGCATGGTGTTGCAGCGTTGATCCGACACGACTGTCGGATGTAGACGCTGCGTCTGCATCCGACAGACGTGTTGCATCGGATCAACGCTGCGACAATGCATTCACTTACCTTATTTTTGTCGCGTGCGACTTGTCACAGGTGTTTTGTCGCAGCTCGTCGGATCGCGCAGAAAACGTCCATGTAGTCCTACCCTTGTGGTATAACGTTTAATGTAACAAATGATTGTTGAAATCTCTTCCACCTAATAATTATTTTATATTCTGATGTAAGTGGAAAAGTACCATTATAATGTAAACCACCTAGCACCACAAATTAATGTTCATCTCTAAGTCATACCAATAGCAGGATGGAGCTACCTTTACAACTAAGCAGATTGATCTGTCATTGTATCTTGGCCATTCATACAACTGGCAACATCTGAATGCCCTTAAATCAATCACTCAGGAATTTTTAATTCCATACTACTTCCTACAATATGGCATTTCTCACTCCCAGAATAAATCTTGGAAAAAGCAAAAGGTCCATTCTGTACAAAGTGTACAGAAGACATGTAGCCACTGAAATTAGTCACCTAAGGAAAAAAGCACACTTCATGTATATACAATTATGTAAATCCCATATACTTATATTCAAACTCATAACTGTAGTAATAAGAGTGCGGCAGGGTGGTAATCCTATGGAGGGAAACTTGCCAATCTAGCAGACTGTAGGCTAGATTTTTAGAGTAGCAGAAGTAGGTACAAAAAGTCTGACACTGTATAGAACACTGAATAATTGTATTATATTGACATAAAAACTTCTTACACCAGTTCCTTAACAAAGGGTACTTAGCAAGAGGATCGACCAATCAGACAGATCCTGTACCTAGGTGACCTTTTAGAAACATGTCATTTCCAGTCATTTTGGGTGAGTGTCAATTTTGCAGCCTTCTGATATGCAGCTGTTGTTAAGTCATACAGGTATTACCATTCTCAGGTTGTTATTGCAGATAAAACATGCTGTTTAATCATTCTTCTCTCTGTTGTTTTTCCCCAAGCAAGCACTGGATGAGAATTTAGATCTCATAGATGGTGTTACAGGCTTTGAGGATTCAGTAAGGAAATGTAAGTCTGTAAGGTGCTTTACAAACAAATGTTTTCTGTTATTCAGTATAAAGATTTTACAAAATGTGTATGTAAAAAGTAAAATATACACTCACCCAACCCCATTTCTTTGTTCCTTACAGTTATCTGTCATGTTGTGGGAATCACTTACCAGCACATTGACAGGTGGCTCTTGGCGGAGATGCTGGGAGATCTGTCAGGTGAATTTGTTTTGCTTTTTGAAGCTCTGTTTTGGTCTCACCTATTGAAAGGAAACATGTCACATAATGAGACACTTCTTCCAAAACTGTGATGTAGTTCATGTGATATGTGGTTTTACTGTCCTGTACTGCATCAATGGACAAATGAAGTCAACTGAAAGTATAGATAAAGTATATAGTGTTTATATATAGTGTATAAATTATATTTCATAACAGCAAACTAACCACATTACAAACCTGTTTTTATTGTTTAAGAATTAATGTGGACAAATATATACTTGTATGTCTGTTTTATATAATTTATTTTAAATGTAAGCTAGGCTCTCTTTTACACAGGAAAGGGATCTTCATTTTCACTTCACTTGCACTAAGCATTAATAATTATTATGCACCAAAGAAAAAGAATGCCCCAGCCACATCCAAGCTAAAGTATGCAGATCTTAATAATGGTCTAGTGCTGCTGATAGTCTAAGGACTCTCCAACTAGAGCTCATCAATTACAATATTTATGTAGCGCCAGAAAGATATATAGTGAATTACTTCTATAACAAAAAAGGGGTACAATAATTAACAAATAAGGGTATATAATAAAACTAGGATGCTGCTTACAAGCATTTGCAATACCCATACATTGATTTATTTTATACAGTCATATGAAAAAGTTTGGGAACCCCTCTTAATTCTTTGGAGTTTTGTTTATCATTGGCTGAGCTTTCAAAGTAGCAACTTCCTTTTAATAAATAACTTGCCTTATGGAAACAGTAGTATTTCAGCAGTGACATAAAGTTTATTGGATTAACAGAAAATATGCAATATGCATCATAACAAAATTAGACAGGTGCATAAATTTGGGCACCCCAACAGAGATATTACATCAATACTTAGTTGAGCCTCCTTTTGCAAATGTAACAGCTTCTAGACACCTCCTATAGCCTTTCATGAGTGTCTGGATTCTGGATGGTGGTATTTTTGACCATTCGTCCATACAAAATCTTCCCAGTTCAGTTAGATTTGATGGCTGCCGAGCATGGACAGTCTGCTTCAAATCATCCCATAGATTTTCGGCGATATTCAAGTCGGGGGACTGTGACGGCCATTCCAGAATATTGTGCTTCTCCCTCTGCATAAATGCCTTTGTAGATTTCCAAGTGATTTTAGGGTCATTGTCTTGTTGGAATATCCAGATGTTCTTTGTGCAAATTGCGCTGAATTGTAGAACGATGTACAGATACACCATCTGCAGCAAGATGTTCTTGCAGGTCTTTGGGTGATCTTTGGGTTGTCTGTAACCATTCTCACAATCCTCCGCATATGCCGCTCCTGTATTTTTCTTGGCCTGCCAGACCTGGGTTTTAACTGTGCCTGTGGCCTTCCATTTCCTGATTACATTCCTTACAGTTGAAACGGACAGTTTAAACCTCTTAAATAGCTTTTTGTAGCCTTCCCCTAAACCATGATACTGAACAATCTTTGTTTTCAGATCTTTTGAGAGTTGCTTTGTATGTATGTATGTATGTATGTATGTATGTATGTATATTTTTATTTGTATTGCGCTCCTTGAGGGAAAAGCACTGTACAACAAAACAATAAATTAGTAGTAACAAACAAGGGGTCATTGAAATAAAAAGTAACAATAAGTGCATTATTAGAAATACAATTCACATAAATATAAAATATAATTACAATACAGATGCTTTGAGAATCCCATGCTGTCACTCTTCAGAGGAAAGTCAAACAGAAGCACAACTTGCAATTGGCCACCTTAAATACCTTTTCTTATGATTGGACACACCTGCCTATGAAGTTCAAGGCTTAACGAGCTAATCCAACCAATTTGGTGTTGCCAGAAATCAGAAATCATTCAAATTAGCAAAATTACAGTTTTTCACATTTGATTTAATTTCATACAACTGAATACTGTTTTACTAAAAATCTTTATTCAGAAAACACTGCAGTACTCAGATGTTCCTGGGAAATGAAAGACATACCACTGTTATCTTTTATGTAGAAAGGGGAGTAAATTATTATGCAGACTGAGAGGGGTTCCCAAACTTTTTCATACAAATAATAATCCATGCTCTAAATATAAGTGTTGGCATGGAAAATCTTGGACAGCATTGGTGTAACTATTTATTTTTTCTTCTTATTAAATGGATGCTACAGAGCCCCAGCTCCGAGTGTGGATGAGCAAATATGGGTGGATAGAAAGTGAAAATGGCAAGATTTTTGTATGCAACCAGGAGGAAAACATCAAACCTAAGAACATAGTCGAGAAGATAGACTTTGACAGTAAGTTTCCTCCAGCAGGTGGTAGTGTGCTGCTAAAAAGGTTAATATCTATAAAACATAAAACATTCAAACCAACTTGTTTTGTTTTTGTCTTCTTTTGCAGGTGTTTCTGGAATAATGGCATCTTCTCAATAAGTCTTTCTCATAACAAGCTTAATATTATTTTATATACAGAACGAATGTTGGAGCTGGCTAATAAAATCAATGAATCAGTTAATGTAAGTCTGTCTATGCAAATGGAAACGTCGACGGATGGGTCTATAAAAAAGAAGACTGAAAAGACTAAGATGCAATGGCAGAGATATGGTACATCATGCTGGAACTGCATTCATTGAGCTTCTTTGTTCAGTGACCACAAAAATGTGTCAAATTAGAGCTTGGTTCTTTGGCAGCAGCCAATCTGTCTTTTCAAAGGGGATCTAAAGTAAAAAAATAATAATGTATTTATACATTCCCCTCTCAGAAATATCACCATGTTCAAAAATACATACTTCTGGACTGCTCTCTCTGAGGTTTCCAATGCCCTCAAAAGCTATTCACAAAGATTTCTTAGCAGCTAGTGGCTTGGTAAGAAACGAACGCCCCTGTGTTAGAAGGGATCTGCAGTGTCTTAGACTTCAAAGGGATCACTTGGCATTTAGTAACAAAAGCACCAGAGAATTCCTTGCTATAATGCAGGGGTCCCCAACCTTTTTTACCCGTGAGCCACATTCAAAAATAAAAAGAGTTGGGGAGCAACACAAACATGCAAAAAGTTCCTTGGGTGCCAAATACGGGCTGTGATTGGCCATTTGGTAGCCCCTATGTGGACTGGCAGCCTACAGGAGACTCTATTTGACAGTACACCTGGTTTTATGCAACCAAAACTTGCTTGGAGCTTGGAATTCAAAAATAATCACCTGCTTTGAGGCCACTGAGAGCAACATCCAAGGGGTTGTAGAGCAACATGTTGCTCGCGAGCTACTGGTTGGGGATCACTGCTATAATGTATGCTTACAATTGCTCTGGGGAAACACACAAATCTCGCATCTACAATTTATTATTTGAGTCTCTGTTTAAAGGGGTGGTTCACCTTCAAGTAAATTTTTTTGTATGTTATAGAATGGCCAATTCTAAACAACTTTTCAATTGGTCTTCATTGTTTGTTATAGTTTTGAATTATTTGCCTTCTTCTGACTCTTCAACTTTGAGATGAAGTTCACTGACCCATTTAAACAACAAATGCTCTGTAATGCTACAAATGTATTACTACTTTGTATTACTCCAGTTGCTATTCAGTCCTCTCCTATTCATATTCCAGTCTCTTTTTCAAATCAGTGCATGGTTGCTAGAGTAATTTGGACTCTAGCAACCAGAAGGCTGAAACTGCAAACTGGAGAGCTGCTGAATAAAAAGCTAAATAGCTCAAAAACCACGAATAATAAAAAATTAAAACTGATTTCAAATTGTCTCTGAATATCACTCTCTACATCATACTAAAAGTTGATTTAAAGGTCAACAACCCCTTTAAAGGACAGACCTTAGGGTTAGTTCACACGAGGAGATTCGGGACATTTTGACGCCTGGCGACTAATCGCCTCTTCTGGGCAACAATCTCCCCGAACTGCCTCCTCGGGTCTTCCCATCCGTTATAATGAAAAGTCACCTGCGCTAAAGCACACTTGGCGCTACGTTTTCCGAAGTTCCCTCGTGAGGCAAGCTGGAGAGCTCACGTGGATTTTCTTCTAACTAATATTAGGTACAAGTCCTCATCTTTGCTATCTTTTTACAATGACATAAAAAATAAACTTTGTACTTATATTGGCACATATATATGTTGGCCGGCCGACCCTGGCTGATATCCATGTACTATACATGTATCAGCCAGATTTGAAAACTTAAACTGATCATGTGCCAGGTCACATGGTATATTAGCAGATGAGGATGTGAAGAGGTGGTCTGGCTATTCCAATCAGTCATGCGGTTTGAACAAACATTTGTACCACTTGTAAGGTAGCCAAACAGTGTGTGACCCCTCTTAAGTGCTTTCCAAATGCAAGGACCATTATAATGTATTACAACATGGGTTCTCTTATCTGGAAACCTGATGTCTGGAAAGCTTAGAGACTTTCAATTTAAAAAAATAGAATTCAAACTGTTCACTGTTCACCCCAGCAGACACACAAATGGCAGTGAATAGGAGCAGTTGATAAAAAAATAACCACTTTTCCCCCACAAAACATTTTTTTCCCCCACAAAATGCTATAGGACTTTGTTTCTGCCACTACAGCGCTCAGTCCTACCAGCTTCTGCCATTTGTATTAACAACCCCTACTCCACAAATGTATTCAGTCTAGGGTTTAACTTGGTTATACTTGTACATCATAGGGGCATATTAACAAAGTTCAATTTAAAGCCATGCATAATTAAATGTACCTAATTGCATCAATATTCTACAATTTACAGTCATATGAAAAAGTTTGGGAACCCCTCTTAATTCTTTGGAGTTCTGTTTATCATTGGCTGAGCTTTCAAAGTAGCAACTTCATTTTTATATATATCATGCATTATGAAAACAGTAGTATTTCAGCAGTGACATAAAGTTTATTGGATTAACAGAAAATATGCAAAATGCATCATAACAAAATTAGACAGGTGCATACATTTGGGCACCCCAACAGACATATGACATCAATACTTAGTTGAGCCTCCTTTTGCAAATGTAACAGCCTCTAGACACCTCCTATAGCTTTGATGAGTGATGAGCCTTTGATGAGTTAAATTTGATGGCTGCTGAGCATAGACAGCCTGATTCAAATCATCCCATAGATTTCCGATGATATTCAAGTTGGGGAACTGTAACGGCCATTCCAGAATATTGTACTTCTCCCTCTGTATAAATGCCTTTGTAAATTTCGAATTGTGTTTAGGGTCATTGTCTTGTTGGAATATCCAACCCCTGCGTATCTTCACTTTGTTCCAAAATGACTGTGACTTGTCTAAATGAGCTTTTGCATACAACAAGCAACTTTGTGGTGTGAGTGCAGAAAGGGCTTCTTTCTCATCACCCTGCCATACAGATGTTCTTTGTGCAAATTCCGCTGAATTGTCGAATGATGGACAGATACACCATCTGCAGCAAGATGTTCTTGCAGGTTTTTGGAGGTGATCTTTGGGTTGTCTGTAACCATTCTCACAATCCTCCACATATGCCGCTCCTGTATTTTTCTTGCCCTGCCAGACCTGAGTTTTACAGCGACTATGCTTTTGGCCTTCCATTTCCTGATTACATTCCTTTTGAAATTGAAACTAACAGTTTAAACCTCTGAGATAGCATTGTGTAGCCTTCCCCTAAACCATAATACTGAACAATCTTTGTTTTCAAATTTTTTGAGAGTTGCTTTGAGGATCCCATGCTGTCACTCTTCAGAGGAGAGCCAAACTTGCAATTGGCCACCTTAAATACATTTTCTCACGATTGGACACACCTGTCTATAAAGTTCAAGGCTTAATGAGCTAATCCAACCAATTTTGTGTTGCCAGTAATCAGTATTGAGCAGTTACATGCATTCAAATTAGCAAAATTACAAGGGTATCCACATTTTTGCACAGCCAGTTTTTCTCATTTGATTTAATTTCATACAACTGACTACTGCTTTATTAAAAATCTTTGTTCACCCAGTACACAGGTGTTCCTGGGAAATGAAAGACATACCACTGTTATCTTCTTTGTTGAAAGTGGAGTAAATTATTATGCAGGCTGAGAGGGGTTCCCAAACTTTTTCATACGATTGTATGTATTAGTAAATATTTCCAGTGCAAGGCAATGCCTCTTACAGCAAAGGGAAACCTATACCATTTATTAAAGCCATCAATGGATCCTCAGCATTTGGGAGTTGGTGCAGACAAAAGGAATGAGTCCTTCGACCGAAATGATGATGAACCGACAGCTTTAATAATAGTAATTTAATAATTTTATTTTATTGAGTCCTTATTAAAGGGAAGTTTGTTTTACAATAAAAATTTTTTTCACAAAGACCGTTATGATCTAAGACAGGTTACTGGAGCACCTGACGGAATGGAAATTAAATAGAAGAGGACCCCAAAAAGAAGATAATAAAAATCTGACTTCAGATGAATGTGCATTCTGCTGCCAGGTAGTTCTAACACCATTAAAGAGAGAGATAATCGATAAGCACATCATTTAAACAACAGAAAGAAGGACCATATGCAAATTGTCTGTGCAAGTGAAATAGGGGTGCTAAATTTGTGCTAGCCAGTATTGTGAAGAGCCCATACTGCCCATCAGTATAATGTAGAAAATATCATGAGAACAAGAAAAAAGGACTCAAGTGTACTTGAAGACAGGCTTACACACCTTGATGTAGGTGAGACACAGGGGTGCACAATAATGGAGATAGCTTATAGTGTCTTAGTGGAAGCTGGAATTGTACATTAAAGCAGGGTTGTCCAACTGAAAGCCCACCAGGTGGTTGTGGGACTTTTATGGCACCCACTGACCATTTTTTAGCTGACCCTAAAAAAATTTCCAACACTAAAACTGGTCATAGACACAAAAGATTAAGTTGCACAAAATGAAGGTCCGTGGGTGACTGTCACTAGTATTTTTGTACGATTGCTGTCTGTCAATTAATAGCCAGCACATTGTCTGCTTTGTTCTTTATACGACTATTTATATAAAGTCTGATGGTGTCTGAAAATGTGTTTCCTCTCACTGAAACACAGTGACTGTTGGATGCATATTGTTGTAGCAGATTTTGTAGCAGCCTTGTGCAGTTGAGTTGTTTGCTGTGGCACCATTAAATATTTTTGTGGATCAGATAAAATCTCTCCTGTAGTTCCGCCCTACCTATATGTCTGCCATGTAGGGTTCACACAACGGCCTGACCGTAAGGCTCACAGAGAAAACCCACAGAAGTCTTTTAAATTAAAGGGAAAATTAATTGTGTTAAGGACTAGCAGTTTGCAGCACTGTGTGTCCAGTGATTTACAATGGCCTGTCGCAGTGCTGTATCATGCTTCTTACTGGCACCTGGGCCGTGTTTTGCTTTATTCCCAGCATCTTTGCTTTACTTCCCCTCTGTGCTAGTCAAGCTGTGTCCCTTCCTTTTCATTCGGTGTCTCCCATCAGCTAGAATCCTCCCCCTGCTGCCAATTCCCTGTGCGCCTGTTCCCTCTCCCTCCTTTCCGGGCTGTGCTGCTGCTGCTCCCTCCCCCTCCCTGTACCTCTCACCCCTCCCTTCTCTCCTCCTCTCCGTATCAGCACCACAGACCCACAAGCATCCGAGTGACGCACGAAAGAAAGAGACACAGATACAATTAACAGGAGCAGCATCAGGACCACATCCACCTGCCAGCAAGAATCAGGACCAAGGACAGCAGCAGCCTGCACAGAGCCTTGGGTGAGTCTGGGATGAAGCCAAAAAATAAGAGCGAAATCGCAGCAGGAGAGACACTCCATTCTACACCATAACAATATGGTTCTGTTTCTAGGTTCCGCCATTGGTTTATCTGTTGGTTTTAGATTTCTTGTATTCAATATTTATTCTAATACATACAAATATTTATATAGGTCGGCACATCAATATATAGACCGACCGGTCTATTATATTATAGGGGTCGATTAAAGAGCATTACACACGACACATAAAAATAGACACTGATTGTTACTTTGGGGGAGGCAGAGCCTTTATACCATCAGATATCATACCATCAGATGGAACTGGACACATAAACAGGCAGATCAGACCACTTGTAGGCTGATGGGTTGATCTACAACAATTGTACCTGCCCAGGGAAACAGAAAGACTCACAAACAAAGCTGGCACACAGAACCAGGCCTTTGATTAGGTAACCACATCAGTGTATCATGGATTAACAGATTGTCTTATACACATGGGCATGGGAGAGAGCAGAGAGCAAGTAATGGTCAGTTACAAGTGGCAGTTACAAGGGTGCATAGTTCAGACAGGTACACAATGTGGACGCTTGACTAAAGACAATAATGGGTACAGACAGACAGGAGCAGGATTCAGCTACAGAGAGAAACCATTTAGAGAAATAGCAAAAGAAAACAATAATTTATCCAGGCTGCAATCAAACATTTGTGCACAGTTCCTAATTAAATTTCTAATATGAAATTCTGTTTTCTTTCAAGATATATGTGAGATGAGTGGTTTGTGTGAAGATGTGCAGGGCAAGTAAAAATAAAAAAATGTGTATATATGTAGAATCATATTGAAATTAAAAGGCGTTGGAGTGTTCTTGATTTGTGTAGAGTTTTTCTTGTTTTCTTTGTACATTTTTAACATGTGTAAAAAAATGCTTTGTGTGTGTTTTCTTGGCCATGTATATTTGGCTACATGTGCCTTGTAAGGTTTTGGGTGTATATTGTAGGTAATGCTGCTTTGTAGGTTTATATGCAATTCACATGGTAAAGCTTCCATTTTGGTGCTTCATAATCTCCCTTATTTTTGTGCTGTCAAATTTTTCTCTCCCTTATTCCTATCTGCTGTTTTCCTGACCATCTTTCTCTCTCCCACTCATTGCCCCTTCTTCACGTCTGTTCATTATTTCATTCCCACTGTCAGTATGCCCCCTTTAGGTCTAAATGTAACTCCGTCACTGTTTTGTCTCCCAAGTCTCCGCTCTATCTTGCCCTGCCATTCACCTGGCTCTGTGCCCGTGCACATGCCCAAATACAGGCAGCTCTCTGTATTCATTCTGCAGCTCTGGAATAGTCTGTGGGCTGTGGTATGAAACAGCCTTTTTTTTTCTGGCAGCAACAGTCGCAGCTGAAATCTTAATATTGTCAGCTGCTGAAATCATTGAATTTCATCCACTGTATTGCTGGGAATTCTGTATTTGATATTTAGTATTTAATAGTGCAGTGTATGTGGATTACATGGTTGATTAATAGGCTGTCCTTATGATTTGCAAATGTCTGGGGCTGATACCACTGTTTTGAACTGTGACTGAATAACAGATCTTAAATACAGGTATGGGATCCCTTATGTGGAAACACATTATCCAGAATGTACATAAATTCAGGAAGACCATCTTCCATGGTACTCACGTATTTCTATTCTCTCTATAATAATAAAACAGTAGCTTTTGGTACTTGGTGGTTACAGTAGCTTTTTTTACTTGATGGTTACTAAGCTACATGGATGCATATAGGAGACAAAACAATCCTGTTGGGTTTATTTAATGTTTAAATATTTGTAGTAACCTTAAGGTAATTACAGAAACATATCTGGCAAACCCCCAGGTCCCATACATCCCGGATACTTGATCCTGTACCTGTATTCCAATTTAATCTTACTCATTGCCTTGTATTGGTACTGTATGATTGATCTCCTGAGTGTTTTACTGAATTGTCTCTACTGAGCTTGTTTTGCTAAGTGATTAATTGTACTGACACTGGTCTGTTCTGGGATTGCACAGCAAATGCCCTGAGTGCCTTGTTGTACTAACTCAAATCTGTGCTTGTATTGTTTATCTAATGCCCTGACTGACTTATTTTCTGGCACTGCTCTGCATTGAGATGGCACAGTTATTGCCCTATTGGGGCTATGTTATAAATGATACTTAGTTTGCTCAGGTGTAGTCACTTCTAGAAATCAAACAGCAGATAGCACTTACTGTTCACATATTTAAAGCAAACATCTTATTGGTTGCCATGGTTTACTGTACCTGGGTAAACTTAGCATCTTAAACTGAGTGCCTTATTGTACCAACTATGGTCTGTACTAGGATTGTCAGCTAATGCCCTGAATGCCTAATTGTACTGTCACTGGCCTTTACTGTTTTGTTATTCTTGTCCTCTTAATTCTGCTCTGTAGATATATGGGTTTGTTTAGCCCCAGCACAATTATGTTCTCCATAGGCTTTTTTGCATGGCATCATCTGTTTAATATAACATAGAGTAGCCCATAGCACTGAAAATGTGAAGTGGCACTGAAATGCTGAATGCACTGGAGTGGCACACTGCAAAAACTGTAGCCTTCACATCTGACAGCATCTGCAGAATATCCCTGGTGAATGACAGGCATATTAATAAACAGCTTTTTTGTTTTTCTTTGACTCTACACACAGGAACAGTTTTTTATGAAAAAAAAGGGACCCTTCTAAAAGGATAAGGAAAAAAAATCAAAATGTACATTGTGGCAGATGATTTTCAAAAATTTTTTATGTGTAGGGGACTGGTAAATTAGTCTCACAGTATTATTTAGCAGACAGTCCCCTAGTGTTATAGACGCCTAACTGGGTCCTAAAATGCAGTTAGGAATGGGGCCTGTTTCCTTATCCTGCTTAAAGCTATGCCCCTTGGTGTTCACCCAGTGCCCAGTAGATGGCACTGTGCTAAAGTATAAAGTCCTGGGCAGCCACAAGCTCAGGGTCCATTTTATGTTAGCCCTGGCCTGAGCAGGCAGGCAGGGCCTCAGTGGAACCTAGACAGGTCAGGTCTAGTAAGGATAGGTTACTCACTTTAAGAGGTCACTCTAGGAGTGACAGATAGTTAGGCTATATAGTCAAACAGCTTGAGGCTCCTCCGAGGAGTTGAGTGGGATTATGATCACAGATACTAATTGCCCAGAAGTAGGGACTAAGTGTACAGACCTAGGGATGTAGAGATTCCCCTCAGGTTCCACTTAGGGAAAAGGATGAAAGCTGGGTGTAACTCCTCACTGCTGTATGAGTTCTCTTCCCTGCGGGGACAGACACTGACCAAAGGTGCTGTGAGTATATGCCTATCCACTGTTGCTGTATGATCCTGCTTGCTCTATATGTACACTCCATTGTGGATGCTCCTGTTCAATAAATATATCCTTTGGTTAAGTTATAAGAACCACTGGCGTCCAATTATTGTACCCTGCACCAAGTTACAGTTATACTACACCCTGCCTCCACACCGTTTGTAAGGTTTTACCCTTGAATAATTTAGGTCTCATCCGGAGGACAGTATTGGGGATGCAGCTCATAGTAGAGAATGGTGCACTCAATTTACTATAGTGCTACATATGTAAACAAGTCTATATTATTTTTTTGCCTACCCAACTGGGGGTTTTGCCACAGGGACCTTCACTTACTGTACATGTCACTTGCATAAGAGTACACTGACCCTTCCCAACAGCAACACGGAATTGTATTAGAGCAGGGTTCCCACTCCCACTGTGGACTTAGCTTGTAAACAAGTAAACTTTCTACTTGGGGAGTCCAAGGAATATATTTTCCAGCACAAACTCCTTTGGTTTGGGGTAATTAGGTATCCACCAATATTATTCTGAAATAAAACTCTCCAAATTGAACAAGGATCTCAACAGGTAGATTTTAGATGTTTTGTCCTCTATAAACCTGTCCTTATGAATCAGAAGAGGCTTTATTATACAATTACTTCAGATCCATTTCTGATATTATAATTCACTTATAGTAATATGATTATTGTTTAAAAGCACAGCATTGCACTCTGTAGCTAAGACACTCTGCAGTATTGTGCAGTTCTCTATCATATTTGGCTGGAAAACTGCTGGATTTTGCTGACTAATTACTGTGACAGATACTAATTACTGTTACATAGATTGTTAAACAAAGTCATGTAACATTTAACTGGTGCTAAAATACTGTATGCAAAGAGAATGCTGTAATGTTGTTTTGTTCTTTTTCATTTTATATATCTATAGGAATATTCCTGACATAGAATCCATGATCCATAAAGCATGGAAATAGGGGAATGTCATCTCCCATTGAGTACATTTTTTGCAAATAGTTATATGTAATAGTTCTGTACATATTATAAAACCATAATCCCTTTTTCCTTTTTTTAAGCGAGAAAAGTCCTAACTATTAAACTTTTTTAGGTTAACATTTTCCCCAGACATTTGAGGGGCATGGAACATTTGTTTTAGGGTGGGCTCATGTGTTGGGCATTAGAGGATCTCTTTTGTCTTTATTCAGGTTCTTTGGACATTTTTCTTTAGAGCATTTGCACTAAGGATGCACCGAATCCAGGAAAGGAAAAGATGCATCCCTAATTTGCACCAACATCTCTAATAAAGACATCCATACTACTTTAATGTACCCGCCCTATTCAAAGTGACCTAAGTGTAAGAGGACTAATGAAGTTTCACTATGCAAAAGCGATGGCTAGCGTAATTCTGCTTTGAAACAGTCTCACTGCCGAAGTAATGCTAGCAAAAAGTCGTCAGCGTTCGGCGTCCAGGTCGCAACTTCGCATTTTAGTGAATTAGCTTAGTGCTATCAAATTTTCGCCTGCCGAAATGGTGCAATGTGTGGCGAAGCGTTCAATGGTGACAATTCGCCCTTTAGTGAACCTGCCCCCTACTAGAAAATCAAATAAACCTTAAATAAACCCAATAGACTAGTTTTGCTTCCAATAAGGATTCATTATTTCTTAGTTTGGATCATGTATAGAGTACTATTTTATTAATTAATGGGAAAAATGCAATCATTTTAAAAAAATTTGGATTATTTGGATTAAATGGATACATTTAGTATTTCGGAGCTTTCTAGATAATAGGTTTTTATAAATGAGCACATTTTATTTTATTTACAATATCCATGTTATACATTTCATTAGTAAGTAAGGAAAACTATACCCCCAAAATTAATACTAAAGCAACAGATAGTTTATATCAAATGGCATATTAAAGAATCTTACTAAACTGGTATATATATTTAAGTAAATATTGTCTTTTACATCTCTTGCCTTGAACCACCATTTCATGATGGTCTGTGTGCTGCCTCAGAGATCACCTGACCAGAAATACTACAACTCTAACTGTAACAGGAATAAGTGTTGAAGCAAAAGGCAGAACTATGTTAATTGGCTCATGTGATCTAACATGTATGGTTTGTTTGTGTGCACCGTGAATCCTAAGATCCCAGGGGGTGGCCTTTATTTTTTAAAATGGCAATTTTCTATTTATGATTACCCAATTATGAAAATGATTTATTTGCATGAAGCAGGGTTTTACATGGGTTACAGGGTTTATATGAATTTTTTTATGCAATTTATTTTTATAGAGACGTACATTGTTCAGGGGTATAGTTTTCCATTACCACTCTTTTATAAATTATGAATGATTGTTAGTGATTGCGTGTAATGTAATTGCATAGCCACCATCCCAAACACCTTGGTCTACTGGAATTGCATGGAAGTTCTACACAGTGCAATACTGTAGTTACAGACTGGCTTTAATGTACTCTTGCAGTACTCCTATGTATAACTAGAGTGGCTTCACAGTACTCTTGCAGTTGTGTATTAATAGGAAATTTTGTTTTAATAGGGAATCATGACCAGAGAGGATCCCCCTGACTCCACCCCAGAGGAGAGCAAACTCCCCCTGGAATTCCAGAGCCCATTACTAGAAAAACGGAGAAGACCTATGGTTCACCCTTCAGCACCTGCTCCTCTGCCTAAGGACTATGGTAATGCAGGAACAACAATGTGAAAGTGCTCCTCAAGCATTAGGTTGGGGGGGGTCATTTACAAATGAAAAATAGAAGCTATTTAGGCACAAATGACATATAAGTGTTGTAGATCAGCTGTATATCACTGTTGCACTGAAGAAGGCAAGGTTTATTAATATTTTGAGTATACATGAAATATACATAGACAATGTACAGATCTGAGTGTACCTGCAATATACATAGACAATGTACCGCTCTGAGTATACATTCAATATACACAGACAATGTATAGATTTAGGAGCATCATTTACCAGGGGAGACATTTATACATTATAGTAAATCAGCTGCACAATCAGCTTTTCCCATTAGTAAATTGCCACATTGTAAGTTAGACTAGACTACCTTACTCTCCCTCAGAGGTCATCCAATAATGGCCTATTGAGTTATATTTTACGGCCTGCCTGTGTATGCATATATTTCTCTAGTTCACATTGCTTGTTCATTCTAGTTCCCAATTTTTATACGAAGGGGATTGGTATGATTCCATTTGATTCCAGTGGAAGTGTGTATGGGCTAAAAAATAGTGCTTGGCGTAGGAATGCTACTGCTGCATGCAATTTCATTACTTCTGGTATGATGTTAAGGATACACAGCTTAGGGTCTTTGGGATATCAGTACCGGTACTATCTGCTAGTTTCATGCGTATAGTTTCCCAGTACTCAACTACTTCAAAGCAATACCATATTGTATGTAGTAGTGTCCCCCTTTGAGTATTACAGCGTTGACACATTGGTAGTCAGTGAACTGTTCCAAGTCCTTGTCCCAACCAGCTTTGCTCTTCATGGGGACACTCCCCAATTTAGTATTATAGTATTATAATAGTATTATACCCATTAGTAATATGTACAACTGGGATAATCTCCCTTTAGTTGTTGTAGACATCACACTCTGTACAATTTTTGCATAACCTATAACTATTTCCTATTTCCTGTGATATTTCACTAAGGTACTGCTAATTGCATTGTATGCAGGGGAGTAACTACAGAGGAAGCAGACCCTGCAGGGGGCCCGTGGGTATAGGGGCCCCATGAGGCACAAATTAATGAGTAATTTCAACATGTATTTGTAAAAAAGAACAACCTCTGGATATGTTGGGGGCCTTAAAATGAATTTGCTGTGGGGCCCAGTAACATCTAGTTACACCACTGATGATACATTAGCAATTGAAAGTTTGGTAAGCCTTTATTGCCTCTCAGGTCTGCAAATGGGATCAAATGATCTCTGGAATACACTTTCTCCAAGGTCAGTAAACCTAAGTTAGACCATTTAGGGGTGGCGTTCTTTTTTGCCAGGTTAAGGAAGAGGTTATTGCCCCTAATCGGGGTACAGGGGTGTAGTAACTGGCCGGCAGATGAGACATGTGTTTTAGTCCAAACCTTATTGCAAAAACTCATAATCTCGTTACCAGTTATGGGCACCAGAGTTTGAAGTAGTTCTGCCTTGTCAGGGATGGCTGCTTTCCACAATTGGTACAGTGGTTGGTCTGCTTGTTCAGTTAGCATTGTGGGAACTGGAGCTAGCTGGGCAGCCAAGTAATATGTTTGCTAAGGCCCCTTTACCCCTTAGTCTCATTAGAGTCGTCATTGTTAACCTAGGTATAACGGTCGGCACCCAACACCAGAACAAACACTAGGCACCCTGGTCTCGGCTCGTGCTTCACCAGTAGTGTGACCGCCTTTGGGCCTTGGGAGGAGCCCTTGGCTTACTTGGATGCCACCTGGACTTAAACGAGAGGTGCAAGATGAGGGTTCTGGATAGGCAGAGGGGCACGACTGTAGAGCAAAGTCTTTGGACAGAAGGTTGTAGTACAAGGCGTTAGGTAATAGAGTAGTCAGATCAGGCTGGGTCGAGGCAGGCAGAAAGTCAGCGTAAACAATTCAGGCTGGGTCTGGGCAGGCAGCATTCGAAGCGAGGTCAGACAGGCAAGGGTCAAAACCGGGAGATCAATCTGAGGGATATTGCAGAAGCGGTAGTCGAAATTCAGGCAATGGATCAGGATACAGAGGTCAGAATCATCAGGAACAGGCAGGGGTCACAACAGGTAGTCAGAATCAAATGCAGAACACACCAAGTTCTTGGACAGCGCACTCTTCGGATCACATCAAGGAATCGCTTGGCCATCAAATCATTGGTAAAAAAACGTAATTTTATTTAAATATTAAACATCTTAACAAACTGTTAAACCCTGCGCCATGAGGTCTGACGCGTTTCGTGTCACTGCACTTCATCAGAGACCTCACTTCCTACTGGCAAATCCCTCTTTTAACCCCACTTAACCCCTCCCATTCATTTTCATGATTAACCCTTTAACAACATCTCTTTCTCTCTTTCGTATCTCTTTCAATACGAAAATCCAAAGTTCCATGTCTCAAAATACTTTCCATAATTTCATTCAAATCCCTTATGTTAAAGTACTACCGTTCAAATTGATATTATTGTAGATACATTACATCCAAAAAAGGTTACAATATTAAATGCCAGAACGGACACAATTACTTGTTAAAAAGAATCAATTCATTTCCTTAGGTTTCAAAACTTTATACACGTAGAGATTCCATACAGTACACCTCATGCTCAAATTTTATATTTAGAAAAAGGAACTGATGTCAGAGACAGAGTTCAGGCCTCTAGGTTGTCTCGTGCACAGTTTACGTTTTTTTACCAATGATTTGATGACCAACGATTCCTTGATGTGATCCGAAGAGTGCGCTGTCCAAGAACTTGGTGTGTGCAGTATTTCGTTTCCCTTAGCGACGGACTCAGGGCGGCTGTACCTGGGTCACAACGAAGTCCGGGTAAGACAATATACCTTCATATATTTTGGAAGCTGAATCCGGTGATTTTACTAGGGGTCTGGGGCCTTGTGCACCCGGACCAACAGAGTTGAAGGGTGAGCCTAAAACCGGCACTAAGCGTAATTAAATAAATTAATTAATAACAAATGAAGTCAAAGTTTACCGCAGGACTCGTAGGAAAACTTTTTTGAATCCCAACAGCAATGCTGAAAATTCTTTTTTGTGACATAGAATCAAATACAGAATCAGAATAGCAACAGGTAAAGGCACCAGGAACAACCTATAGCGGGCAATGAGAAACTGTACAATGGCCCTTTAAATTTTCAAATTTGCGCACCATTGCGCGCTGACGCCATCACGCCAGCGCGCATGCGCCAATAAAAACACCAGAGGCGCGCGCACCCTAACAGTTCGGCGCAGGAAGAAGAGAACGCGGCGGGCGTCCCCGCCGAGGGGCCGGCAGGTGTCCCTGCCATCCCCCCATTAGACCACCAGGGTAAGCCGTCACACTAGGTCTACTTTTGCCCCATATACAATTCATGAAAGTAGCCTCTAATTGTGTGAAAAAGGGTACCTTCTAGCCACACAGGTGCTTGCCAAAGGGCATAGAGGATTTTTTTTCGTATGAAGCATATATAGGTGGTCGAATAGCTGGACTTCATCAATGAGTAGATGCAGCTGCGATCCAATGGGATTTTCAACCCTGCCCGATAGATATCTGGCCGACTTTTGACCAGATATCGATCGGGAAAGCCCTGCATGTACTTGGCAAACAGTTCCTACTTCTTGCTCTGATTCCAGCAATTTCGCTTCCATTTGGGATTGTGTAGCCTTAGATTGTCATTTAAAGGCAATGATCTCTGCATTAAGGGTACCTCTCTGATAAGCTTTAAAGGCATCCCACGTAATGAGCGGGTTTGCTTTCAACAAAATCTGTTGTTGTCTGATCAAGCTGACATTGATTATCTAATAGATGTAACCAGACAGGGTAAAGCGACAAGCATGGTGGTTGCAACAGGGCCGCCATCAGGGGCACAGGGGGTACAGTTGTACCGGGCCTAAAGGGTGGCCTGGCTGTGCTTGAAAGTTACTGCGCCGCCGAAGACCCAAAGCAGCAACGAAGACCTGAAGCTGTACCCAAAAGACCAGAAGCCGCGACAAAAAGACCCGAAGCCACGAAAAGACCCAAAGTTAAAGTCCTGAAGCGCAAAAAGACCCAAAGCTATGAAAGGAGCCGAAGGAAACAGAAGAAGCCGCTGGTGCAATGTTTTTTTACTTATAGGGGGTGCCCTGGCCACCAATTATTTTTTTAAACTTGTAGGGGGCCCTGACCACCAATGTTTTTGTAAAACCTTTTATGGTGGGCCCTGGGACCACTGTTTTTTTTTTAATTTATAGGGGGGGGGCCCTATGTACCAATTGTTTATTTAAACTTATAGGAAGGCTCTGACCACCAATGATTTTTTTTTACTTGTAGGGGGCCCTGACCACCAATGTTTTTTAAAAACTTTTATGCGGGACCCTGGCCGCAATTTTTTTTTTAATTATAAGGCCACCACTGTTTTTTCTAACTTTTGTGCAAGTGGGTTTACTGTTTTTAGCGCTGGTGTCTGTGTGGACTTTTTACTTTGGTGTGGTGTGGGCAGGATCTGGGGTGGGCTTGGGTTGCAAATCTGGGGGTGGGTGGGGACCAGAGGACCCAGAAAAGTTTGCTGTACGGGGCCCCGTGATTTCAGATGCCCTGGTTTGCATGGCCCTAAAAAACAAATCTTGATTTCTAATGGCGAATGGTCTGAGACTCTCCTTGCTCTATATTGGATATTACTTATTCGGGGGCTTGTTCTATGGTTCATTAAAACCATGTCCAGCCTTGATAAAGTTAGGTGTGAAGCTGAGAAGCAGAAATATGGTCGGTTTTTTTTTATTGAGGGATTTAAATGTGCCAGTGATCTATAACCAGGTTCATGACTGTATTGAAGTATTGGATAAAGGCCTCACCCTGGTCTCCAACTCACCGTTGTGCTCACACAGCTTTTGCATGTCCTGACTGATAATGGACAAATCAGTTTTGATCTCCTCCATCCTGGTGTTTATAAGGCTAGTACCAGACACTCTGTGGATCCATTATTGTGTCAGTACAGTGTTGTACAATCAGGATTTTGAGCCTGGATAATGGAGCATTCAGGGAGTGTGTCTACTCTTGTCGGCTGCTAGCCACACCAATCCAACTACATATATTTAGTTACAAATTACCATGTGAACTAAATAGGCAATACATTTCATTTATAAATCACCCCCATTTTTTATTGGATAGCCCACATTATTATAACTAAGTGCACTGTATAAATTACAGGGATTAAGAAATGTTGACCATAAAGCTTGAAACTGATATCTACTGTATGCCACTAACCACATCACTGACTTTATTAAGAACATGCTGTTGTACACAGCAACATGCTTATGAAACACAAAGAAGCTATACTGGCCATTTATTGATCTCTATAATCGTGTGGTTAAAACTCTCGCTTTTTGTACTTTTTCATCTGTTTTTCAGCTTTTACATTTTTTGACCCCAATGACCCTGCTTGCCAAGAGATTCTGTTTGATCCACAGACCAGTGTACCAGAACTTTTTGCCATTATACGACAGTGGGTTCCTCAAGTTCAACACAAAATCGATATAATTGGCAGTGAGGTGAGTGGCCAAGAATCACAGTTACTAGTTGAGTGAGACTTTGAGTGAGTGAGCCCGATATCTATGGTGCAGTTATACAAATACTTCTAATTGCAGACAGGCTCATACTTGCAATCTTTATATTCAGGCAAATGCCAGAGGGAAAGCAGTAGAATGTCATAGAGGCACTTTTTATTTGGCTTTTTTGTGCTTGTTTTGGTTCTTATTGTACTTGCAATGCCAGGCCAGATTGGGATTCTCAGCCAAGGCATAATTGCAGGATGCCCTCAACTAAATATTCCAAATGTATATCTACATCCCAATATTTCTTAACATTTCTCTGCTGTGTGAAGTTTTTGATAAAGAGTGGAAAGAAATGGGGAGAAAGCACAAAGGAAGTTGAAAAGCTTTTTTTGATATAAAAAGAGAAAATTATTTTTAGAAGGCCGGGAGTACACCTGTTGGTATAAACCAATATGAAAGATGCAGTGGAAAATTGTTTAAGATATGGAAAATAAAAGCTCTGAATGCTCTCATATTTACATTAAATAGATATAGGCCCCAGCTATTATATTGATTGCAAAAGTTATAATATATCTTTAAATCAATGTAATCAATATAAATCAATGGGCATGTAATCTAATGTTTAGAAGGAAAGTCCATAGGAATGAACAATTGAAGCCTCCTGGAAAACATCTGAAATAGAGGTTAAAAATGAAAAAAAGTATAGAGAAATGTAGTATTGATAAAATGTGGATAAAAACATTAGCTCATTTAAAGGGATCCTGTCATCGGAAAACATGTTTTTTTTTCAAAACGCATCAGTTAATAGTGCATCAGAAAAGCTGTATTTTTTGGAGGATTGGGGTGGAAAACTGTCCCATGGCGTTGGAAACAAGTTAAATACAGAGCCTGGTAAGTGTAGGAATAGTAAGGAAACCAGTGTGCATTTCACTAGCATTCATTATTTGGAATATGATAAAGTGGAATGTGTAGCCTATCCTCTATAGAGAGCATTAACCCAAGTAAGTATGCCAGTATGCGATTAAAGGAGAGAAAGCAGCTCACCAAGGATATAGATCAGGGGTAGACAACCTGCAGCTCTGGAGCCTCATGTGGCTCTTCATCCTGTTTTCTGCAGCTCAGTCTGACTTCTTATCAGTCACATTAAACAGATAAGAACACTAGCATTTAATAGGACTATTCAGTGTTTAATATTTTTTAAAGTAGGCCTATGCATACACACTGCACTTCTGTTTGTTGTATTCTGTTGTTGTAACAGTTAAAATTAAAAAAAGTTTAAAACTTTTAAAAGTTTATAAGCTGTGTTGTATGTTTTGCGGCTCCAGACTATTTTTTTTAAGTGGAAGAGGGGGCAAAATGTCTCTTTTGATAGTAAAGGTTGCTGACCCCTGATATAGATGGATCCTCTTGGTAGGGAAGTTGTAAGTATTCACAGGACATTTTGCCAGATATTGGTAGGATAAATATAAATACAGTTCATGCAAATCATGTATTATTCCATGGTTTCTTTCCTAGATCCTAAAGAGAGGCTGTCACGTGAACGACAGGGATGGATTGACAGATATGACCTTATTACATTATGCCTGCAAAGCTGGAGCACATGGAGTGGGTAATGTATCAGTGTTGGTTGTACACTGCACTCCATTTTCAAACTACTCTGTGTTATTTATAGATCAAGCCTAAATCACACAAAACACACAGTGGTGTCTGATCTGCCTTTATTGTAGTCTGGCCTGAGTCCATGAAGTAAGTCAAATTGATGGGCTGCTCCTAGCATACACTACCATGAACCTCTCTTAACTATGTCCCTGGTTCATTGTTGTCCATAGGATGCAGTTACATAAAGACTGTTGCAGATAGAGATTATGTTTAAATCAAAAAGTGCACCTCATCTTTCTGCGTCTAAATGAAAGTTAGGTAATCTTCTTCCCTCCAGATATTGTTGTTGTTACAACCCCTTACACTCCTGCCATGGAAGTGAGTTGCAATTAAAGGGGGTTTCTTGCTTACTGAAAGAAACTGTATTCTAAGCACCTTTCTGATTACATTCATTAACATGTTCAATTAATTTTGAAGTTATTTGTTAAAGGGGAGGCTGACCCTAGCAACCAGCTAGCTGCTGAATTTTAAACTGTAGAGCTGCTGAACAAAAAGCTAACTATTAAAAGACCCACAACAAATACAATTGAAAAACAATTCCAGTTCGATGCTACATTATTTTAGGAGTAGTGCAAAGAAAAGACACTTGCAAAGAAATATTGATTTACATTACATTTACAAATAATGTTGAAACCATTAAAAATGTAATTTGGAAAGCTTAGAATTACATTTTCTTTTATTGTGCTAAAAAGCTGTTTTTGAATGGGCATCCTCTTTAACTAACATCAGAAGGGTTCAGGTTGTCCACCCCTGATGATATCCGGCAAGGGGAGGCATAAAAAATTATATGAATGGTACTTCAGATGAAGAACACTGACAAATGGTAAACTGAGCACTGACCTCTGTATATTTTGCAAACAAACACGGTGTCATATCTGCGAATACTGGTATGGGACCTGTTATCCAGAATGCTCGGGACCTTGGGTCTTCCGGATAATGGATCTTTCCATAATTTGGATCTTCATACCTTCAGTCTACTAGAAACTCCTTTAAACATGAAATAAACCCAATAGGCTGGTTTTGCTTCCAATAAGGATTAATTACATCTTAGTTTGGCTCAAGTACAAGATACTGTTTTATTTTTACAGAGAAAATGGAAATCATTTCTAAAAAGATTTGGATAAAATGGAGTCTACGTGAGATGGCCATTCCGTAATTCGGAGCTTTCCGGATAACATGTTTCTGGATAAGGGATCCTATACCTGTAGTATGACTTATCTTGGCCCCTACATATATAATAATACATATTAATATTTGACTAACAAAGTAATTCATAGTAACCCATAGCAGTTGACAGTTGAGTTTGATAGGTCAAACTAAGCAAGTTATACCAGTTTTCTGAATTGCTGCTATGTATTCCTGCACATTTGCACTTTACACCTGTGTTTGTAAAAGTCAATCAATCAATATTCCTTACAATAAGCCCTATTAAGTAGACAACTGGGAACAGCATTCACGCTCTAATTCCAAATTTTAAAGGAATACCCCTTTATACCCTCCTTCCCCCTGAGCAATACTCAGTTTTTTTAATTTCTGTACCGCTTATGCTCTCAGCTTGAACTGGCACAGTATTCACACCAGTTATCAGGATCCCAATAATCTGTGCTACATCTTATCTCACTGTACTGTCTTCCATGTGAGAATTGATCATCCTTGGACTTTAAGGGGCAGATTTATCAAGGGTCGAATTTCGAGGAGATGGGATTTTCTATAAACTTCCCTCAACTCGAAATTCAAATAAAAAAAGACCAACCGAAATGTATAAAAAAATCTAATTTTTCAACTTCGAGTGAATAGGCTGTATTCGATCGTTCAAACTGAATACGGATCATATTCGATCAAATTCGATTCGAAGTATTTTCAAAAAAAAAAAACTTTGATTTTTCAAAGTCCACCAAATTACTTCACATAGGTTCTAGAAGGTCCCCTATAGGCTAAAATAGTAATTTGGCAAGTTTTAGATGGCGAATAGTCAAAGTTGAATTTTTAAAGAGACAGTTCATGATAAATTTCAATAAATGATAAATTTTCAAATTCGAATCGAATTTGGACTATTTCCTAGTCGAAGTACACTAAAATTAGCTCGAAATTCGAATTTAAAAATTCAATTCAACCCTTGACAAATCTGCCCCTAATATATGGTGGCCACTTGGGTTAATTTATAGTTAAACTTGTGTGATGGTTTCAATTTCCTGGACATAAGTACATGCATCCATGTTTTCCCATACATCACATACACTAAAAACTTTATGAGGCAGAGATCTCTGACCAAAGTACTTTAAATAAATCAGTCAATTAATTTCATCCTTCCTCGAACAGTTAAGCAGTCTTTGCACTATATAATTTAAATTATGATTTCCATAGGTGATCCTGCAGCTGCTGTTAGACTGACCAATCAGCTTCTTCTGCTGGGAGCAGACATTACCCTGCGCAGTCGCTGGACCAATATGAATGCTCTGCATTATGCTGCTTATTTTGATGTTCCAGAACTTCTTCGCACTCTCTTGAAAGCATCAAAGCCCAAAGGTGGGGAATACAACCAGTAAAGTAAGATAAAGGAATCTGTTTGTGAAGAGGAAAGTTTAAAGTGAAACAGAGAAAGCATTTGAAGACAGGGCATTCGAAGACAGGGCAGGCAGTGTTTAATGCACCATGAAGCAATTTGTTATATGGAAGATCTATATGGTGTAAATAGTGTTATAAGTTATAAGGATGGGTTAATATAGAGCACTGTATTGCCACTAGTAGTTATAAAGGGCTTTGTATTAACCAAGGGAATGAGTTATATGGATCAATAAGGGAATCTGTAGGAATAAAGAGTATTTGGAGAGTTTCTACTTATGTCCATGGTGACCTTATATTTTGTGTCCTTTGTCAGTGCTGAATTCCACCTGTAGTGATTTTAACCATGGGACTGCTCTGCATATTGCTGCCTCCAATCTCTGTCTCGGAGCTGTGAAATGTCTGCTTGAACATGGGGCAAATCCTTCTGTCAGAGTAAGTAAAACTCATCTAAAATATGCACTAAAGGGAAAATAATGAGAATAAATAGGTTATATCAATCTGCAGGCCTAATTTACCAAAAAAAACCATCACAGTTTGCCACTGTTTATCCTACAATTCCAATGTAATTGTGCTTGCTGAAATTCAGTGTAGAAATTCAGCAGCTGCACTTGAATCATTATGGGCATCATAATCCTCTCATTCCACAAAACTTTGCTAATAAATGTATATTCAGAATGACCTGAGGCTTTCCTAATAAGGGATCTTTTAATAATCTGGATCACCATACCATGTCTGCTAAAAAAAAAATCATGTAAACATTACAGAATCCCAACAGGATTGTTATTAAAATGGAATATTAGAAATGACCATCCCATAATTTCGAGCTTTGGATAATGGGTTTATGGCAAAGGGATCACATACCTGTACTTTACGTATGGCATTATTATTTTTGACATAATTATTCTGTAAATATCAGAAATATACAATGTTTTCTCAAAACCTAGCCATAAATTATGTCATGAAGCATATGTATTCAACTTTGTCCATCCCAAAGGAAAAAATGCATATGCTCGTTTTAATCTGACAATTATCATTTAATTTTTTTCCCTGCAGAATAGCAAGAGCCAAGTACCAGCTGATGTAGTTCCTGACCCTATGGATATGGGCCTGGACAAGGCAGAGTCTGCTATGATTGCCAAGGAGCTGAAACAGCTGCTGTTGGATGCTGTGCCCTTAACCTGTAACCTGCCCAAGGTTACATTACCAAACTATGATAACATCCCTGGCAACCTAATGTTGGCATCCCTGGGACTGAAATTGGGTGACAGAATACTGTTGGATGCAGAAACGGTAGTGTACAGGACCTTTACATATGATTTTTTTCTGCTGTCTGTAGCCTATAGTAGCTATGCATTGTTATTCTCTCTTGGTATTGGGTCATGATGATCAGAAGAGATAAAAGTTGGATAAAAGTATCCACTAACCACATTGTTTGTTTACCATTAGGCTGGCACCCTTCGTTTCTGTGGAACCACCGAATTTGCCAGTGGACAGTGGGTTGGAGTGGAGCTGGATGAACCAGAGGGCAAAAATGATGGTAGAGTAGGGGGAATCCGCTATTTCATTTGCTCCCCTAAACAGGGTAAGTAGTCCCCATACCATCTTTTCTTGCTAGTGTGCCAATACAAAACAAGGGACCTATAAGAATTAGTATTTCCTGCAGGTGGCTGTATGGTCAGGGCCGCACATACCGTGTGATACAAATACTACAGCAAATTAATAGATAAATAGATCCTTTGCTTGCAACTGGTACTGTTTACAAAAGACTCTATACTTTGCATGGAACCCATGCAGTGTAAAAAAATATACTTATACATAACATATGCATGTGTAACATATACATAAGGTGCTTGCTTATATTGATCGATTTTATTTTTCCCCTTTACTTTACAAAACTATTAAGTATTTGGAAAATATACATAAAAAATTCCTAAAGCGAGGATCACGTGTACCACTGACTGCTATACTATAGTTATGCCATATACTGTATAGTTCATCTCGATTTGTTACTTACACTGTCACAGGCTCTGAAATTCTTTGACCATATGTGATCTTCAAACTCTTTAGATCAAGGATTATACCCTTGGCTGAGTAGGGTACATGTGTAGAAATATTAGACTTTCTAAAATTGTGTAGTTACGTTTTATATAAGAGATGATGCAAATATTGAGAAACCAGCTGCCTGTATTTATACTACAGTATGTAATATTACAACTCAGAACTTTGTTAACTGTAACGCTAGGTCCTCCTACCACTTGGACTCAAGTCGTTTAATGTATCTATTATTTTCAGGCATTTTTGCTCCTGTGTCCAAGATCAGCAAAGCCCCTGATCAACAACCATCCTCAGTTACCTCCACTCCGAGGACTCCCCGTATGGACTTCTCTCGAGTCACTGGGAAAGGAAGAAAGGAAAAGAAAGGTAACATTACACATTACTTATCCACAGGAGTAGTCCCAGGATTATCTGTCATAGCATGAGATTACATTTTTTCTATATTGCTAACATAATGGCAACAAAACAGCTAATTAATGTATGAAAGGTCTTGTGATAGCGCAGCGCAGTACATCCTCAATAATCATGTTCTTTTTGCCCATATTCTGCCTGGAACTCCTCAGGTAACATG
Source organism: Xenopus laevis (assembly GCF_017654675.1). NCBI lineage: Eukaryota > Metazoa > Chordata > Amphibia > Anura > Pipidae > Xenopus > Xenopus laevis. The sequence continues at coordinate 71,781,081 of NC_054385.1, forward strand.
AGAATATGGCCAATAATGCATTTAGGAGCAAATTATCAACCCTAGAGAGGCGCGGCACAGAATCGATAATGCAAGCAGCTAGATTACTGATACAGCTTTGTATTTCTCACCAGCTACAACCAAGAAATCAATGAGTGTGGGGAGCCTGGACAAAGAGGGCCTGAAGATCGACATTGGGGACCAGGTGCTTGTGGCTGGTCAGAAACAGGGAACTGTGCGATTTTATGGAAAAACTGATTTTGCCCCTGGTAAGTTTTTATTTAACTAGTTCTGTCTTGGAACTGAGGAGGAAGTACTCATTCACATTTGTTCACAGGATCTGTACAGTATTAGAGTAAAATAAAGGTATATACTTATGTATTAACCATTATATATACAGTACATAGAGTACTGACATGATTACACAACAATTTACAGAGTTGCTCATAATTCACATAATTTCCTGCCCCACTGGAGCTTAAGGGTGATGTCAGACAGGGTGTTTTGGCAGGAAATCGACATCCCCCGTGAACTTCAAAGCTCCCGAAATACCATTCAATTGTGGTGAATGGGAACCGCCGGTGGTAAACTATTTGAATAGCTTAATTGTGGTAAAATGCACTGCATTTTCCTGTGATAAATGTGTTGAAATGTTTTACCTCAGGCAATTTCCATTTGTAGACAATTGAAAAGTATTTTGGGAGTTTTGTAGCCTGTAGACAGGGGAGATTTCCCACGGGCACCAAGCACCTTGTGTGATTTCACCCTATACACTAAGGTCCCTATCACATTCATCCAACAAACACAGGATCAAATTCATAAAGAGCCAGTCAATCTGCCTGTAAAGTCTTAAGTGTGGCAGGAGAACCCAGTACTTTCATTACCTACAGAGAATTGTATTTGTTGGGCAGCAAGTAAAGCTTGTCTTTTGAGTACAGCATCATGTTGCTTATAAATTGTATGCTAGGAAATGCAACAAACCACTGATATTGTTGAAAAAGAAATATAAATTAATCATGCTTAGAAGGTACTTTCATTCAGTATCAATAATAATAATATAGTAATCTCCTTACACATGCACTCTCTCTGAGCAAGGCAAGAAGCCACTAACAAATGCAAAATTACTGCTCAATACAAAGAAATGTTACACATACAAAGTATGAGGTTGAGTACAAGACAGTAAGGGTCACACACACACACACACAAGCAGAGTGGTGCATAGTAAAAAAGCGTTATGTACATATTAATATACCAAGATTTTATCATTCATTTTATGAGTTCTCCTTTCTTTCAGGGTACTGGTTTGGCATTGAATTGGAGAAACCCACTGGAAAACATGATGGCTCGGTTTTTGGTGTTCGGTATTATACTTGCTCCCCAAAACACGGAGTATTTGCTCCCCCATCCCGGGTACAAAGGTGAGCTTTGAGTGTAATCTACTCTTATTTCTGTTCCTGTTCTGGAAGACTAAAAGTGGCCATCCATGGGTCAATTTGAGTCTGGCAAATTATTTCCCAGTGTATAAGGCCCACGGACTTGCCCTGACTGATATATGAATGAAAACTGGCCTGGTTGCAGCAGCACACTGATTTGATCTGCGGCAGACTGGCCTCCATAAACTCAAATGGATTATGGGACAGAATGTGGGTGTCCTAATCAGCCCCAGATATGCTCATTTGGAGACCTTGCCAAACACTTGGCCATACACCCTAAAATTAACTTCTAAAATGAAGAACAGAATGATATTTTATCTAAGTGCATTTGTGATTGGATTTAATTTTTTATTCTTTGTGGTTTTTAAATTATTTAGCTTTTTTGATTGGCTCAAGCCTTTGTTCTCTAGCTTGAAATTTCAGCAGCTATTGCCCTAGCAACCAGTCAGTGATCTGAATGAGACACTGGGATATGAATAGTAAAATGGGGTAACAATAAAAATAAATTTGTAGCCTCAAAGAACAATATTTTTTGGCTGGTGGGGTCAGTGGCACCCATCTAAAAGCTGGAAAGGCAGAATTAGACAGCAGATTATTAATAAACTATAAAAAAAATTGAAGACCAATTTAAAATGTTGATAAAAAATTGTCCTTTATATAACAGACTAAACTTTATCCTAAAGCTGAACTACCTCTTTAAGGCTAATGGCACATGGGGCATTTTGACCACTGCTCCCCCTTTCCCTTTGTCCACCATGGACAAAATGCCTATGAAACATCTAAGTACAATGAGGAATATGGTACATTGTTAGGAAATATTGATCTGCATAATATTATGGGTTGGCAAGTCTACCAGCTGCCTGATCATCCCAAGGCTTTCTTCTAGCTGTTTGCTCTGGAGTTCAGTGGACACTCCATATACTCTTTCTGTAACTGATGTTCATTTTCTTACATTTTATGCATATTTCTGTAGTTTGTTTTAATTTATTCTATGCACTGCATATATTGGATATTTTTAGCCCCCTTTTTTCAGATAGTACATTATAGGGGATATTAATGGAAACATTTATATGATATATTTCGTAAATATTTCCAATTCTAGGATGGGTGGTCCCAAAGAACCCCAGACAGACAACAATGGTATGAAGAAGGTGCATCAAGTTACTAGTAGGTACACAGTTGTCAGCTCTTTTGATGCTTGTATGTTTGCTATTTATTTTGTGATGACTGTCAACGAAGGGGAGATCTTTCATGTTGTATTATAGTACCACCAGTCTAAGCCCACTAATATTACTTACTGGCCTATAAGTACATACAGAATCAGCCAAAAAAATTAGGGATGCACCGAATCCACTATTTTGGATTCAGCTGAATCCTTTGCGAAAGATTCGGCTGAGTACCGAATCCTAATTTGCATTTGCAAATTAGAATTCGGATTGGGTTCGGCCGGGCAGAAGGATTTGTCCGACTCCTGCTAAAAAAGGCTGAATCCTGGCCGAATCATGGATTCGGTGCATCCGTAAAAAAAATCCAGATGACCCATAAGTGTTTTTGTACAGCAAGTATTCAGTGTGTTCCATGTGGCACACCTGCACAAACATCACCTAAAATGTGAACAACCGTGATTTCAGGTGAAAGTGGCACAAAGATATTATTCTCACATAAGTTATCAATGTCTGTAATAAATAGTGATATTTGTGATCAGTAACAGTTACTACAGAGAGATTTTGCAGATGGAGTAGCCTGGATTTTGACTTTTAACTCATCAGGTTCATTCAACAAACCATTTATTGTAATGGGAAAAAGAGTGGTGCAGTAAGTGTCAGAAAACAAAATAAATTCTTCTCCATCTAAAGCTGGTATAACATTAACCACAGTGGCATACTAACTGATAAATATCAATGCCAGCCTTTCTAAACTTATTTTCATAATTTCCAGCAAGCTTTTCTTTTGAGAGTCAATCCCCCATATGTAATAAATGGCACTAAGTTTGCCCAGGAGCAGTAACCCATAGCAACCAATACAATGTTTTATTTTAAACAGGTGACCAGTAAATTCTACCTGCTGATTGGTTGCTAAAGGTTAAGGGCTCACGGGCAAACTTAGTGGCTTTTATTGCATAACCCCCATAAGATTTTATTTTCTGCAAAAATGGGCACTAAATGAAATCATTGAAATCAGTGCTGTCTGGATACAGTGATATTGCATTCACAGTGGGTGGTAGGAAGGTGGTACTAGGGCATCCCCTTGAATGCCCAGTACAAGGAGTAGACCATTGCCCCAGGCACTAGTCTTCTAGGACAATGGTAAATGTCAGTGATAAATTAAGCCCTATGTTTTATTATTTGCTTTAATCTGGAATGCTTATGGGATTTGTTACAGTCATCCAGACATAATCAGATATGTTACTGCAACAAATCGCCTCTTCTTCGTGCAACTTTGGAAAACGAAGTGCTCCGAGGGCCATCCCGCCGGCAATTTAGATTCCAGCCGGCGGGAAGGCAGTTCAGAGATTAGTCGCCCGAAGAAGAGGCGATGTCTCGCCGGGAGACTAATCTCGCCAAATCTCCACGTGTGGCTTTGCCCTAAAAGGTCTATTTGTTATCTATTGTTCTTTGTAATGTGTATTTCTAATAAAAAGAAAATGATGCATAATATGGCAGATGGTACATTCTGATCGCTTCAGTCCTCTCAGGGATATCTGTGGTGGTCACAATGCACTTCTCCATTTGCAGACACTCCTGCTGCTGGCAGAGATTGCTCAGGAACAGAATGAGCAGCATATACAAGTGATGTGATCCTCCCCTTGACATGTTTACAATAGGCATGTTCCCAAACAAACATGAAGCAGCTGCAGTTGGAAAGGGTCTTTTAAGTAGTGTGACTCTTCCTGAGAGAAAGCTCTAAGCATACTATAACTTATATACAGTAGATAACATGGATAAAAAAAGAGAAATAAAAAATAATGTACTGTATTGTATTGCCTCTTATTGAATATATACAGTATGGTGTGTTAAAACAAGGGATTTGTTAACTATGCATGCAAGATAATGCCCTTTTGGGGCAGTTGAATGCAGTAATTTAAAAGGTTTGTGATGGGAAACAGTATTTGAAGCAGAAGTGTAAACACATATTTTTGTTATAGCACCATCTTTAGAAATAACATTAACGTACTGTAGGTTGTTTTTCTATATAGCCCGATGTTTGTTAAATATTAATTTAAGCACATTTGCCTAAATTGTATAATCTTCTCTCAAGTGACACAGCCAAAGCGTAACTTCACAACAGTGCGGACTCCAAAAGAAATTGCTTCAGAAAACTCCATCTCCAGGTAACAGACAACTCTGCTGTCAATAACCACAATATACACACTTAGCATTTAACATGCACACTAAACTCTCTGGCTTTTACCTGTGAGAGCAGCACTGGATTTCCCATAGACTAATATCTCTGCCTCTTCCCATCTCATGTACACAGCTATGTCTCACTCTTTCCCTGTCTCTATAACATACACCGATACCTCTCAAGCTGCCCTTCAATCTATAACAATACACAGCTATCTTTCTATAGTTACCTATGTTCCTCTCCCTGTTACTCTGCTTTCTTGCTATAACAAAGGTCCCTAAGCTTTTGTACTGGGTGGGTACCCTTAGGTGGTCTAGAAGCTGTAAATGGGGAGAACATCTGGTGGTGAGAATCTTTTTAAATTTATTTCGGTCCCTCAAGGTAACCTTCCTTAGGACAGGTTTTTTTTCTGTTGAGGGACCAAAATGTTTATTATTATTGTTATTATAATAATAATGTTTAATACAATTTTTTTATCACCATTTCTTAAGTTCCATGGGTACTCCATTTTTTTGATCATTCATTTCAGGTACTGACACCTCACATGGCATTTTGTACTTACTGCAGAAGTTTTTTTTTTGCCTTGAGGATGGCAATTTGGTAGAAAGGTTTGTATTTTCAGAGCTACAATAGCCCACAAATTATAGCCCGACTCCTCAGAAAGCCTGGAAGTTGAGGTGCTCCCACAGGCAACAATCAGCAGCATCTCCATTCCATTGCTCTAATAATACAGCAATATTGGCTAAATACCATTGGGTCTTGGAGATGGCACTTTAGCAGTAGTTATGTAATGCCATTTGAGATGTCAGTATCACTTTTAACACAAACAGTAAATAAATCCACCAGAAACACTATCAAGAACAGATAAACTGATTGCAGATTAAAAAAATGAATAGAAATGTATAACTGATGGTATTGCAAACTTTCTCACAGGTTGCTGTTCTGTTGCTGGTTTCCATGGCTCCTCCGTGCTGAGATGCAGTCTTAAAAATCTGTGTTCTTTTGTCACCTGTATGTTGGGTCACACAATGATGGGTCCTTCTTTCTATGTATGCTGTCCTCTGGACCCCCCCTCCCCAGTGCCTTCTCCACATCTTCCAGCTTGTCACCACTGATTTCTGCACCCACTGGAAGAAGGTGACAGGGGAGACTATCACCCTGCGCAAGATTGTGCAAGAATGTGTGTGAATGGATCTGAGCTCTCTCTGTTCCCAACACCAGTTATGCCACTAAATATTTCAAATTGGCTGAATAAATTGCCTTACTCCCAATGCTAAATTGCTGAGCTTTACTTTAAGTGAACCCTCACTCTATACTGCAATATAAAGCAATATTGAGAATAACTGATAGCTCCCAATAGATATTCTGTAGTTGGGCAAAGAAAAAGCTCTTGACATTGCATGTGATGTTTCGCATTTCTTGTGCGCTGCCGCGTGGGGAAGGTTTTCTTCAGGTGAGCTGTCTTACATTATCAAAGTTTTACTTTTTAGTGTGGAGCAGTCTCATTCTCAGATGGACAGTTCATTATAGAGTTCCAAGCCAATTTGGAGAAACCGCACACCTCACAAAACCGAAGCAGCGTGTCCTGGTGCTCGGTGGTAGGGGAATCGGCAACCACCCAACCAAGGTACGTAGAAGGATCACCGGCACACAGGAATTTAGTTAGCAGGGCAAGCCCTTGCAATTTAATTAATGCAGTGCAACGTTTCGGGGCACGCCCCTTTGTCAATCATGCTTGACAAAGGGGAGTGCTCCGAAACGTTGCACTGCATTAATAAAATTGCAAGGGCTTGCCCTGCTAACTAAATTCCTGTGTGCCGGTGATCCTTCTACAGTTCATTATAGAGGGCAATTCCAGCAATTCCTTTTACGGGGAAACATCCCTAATTTAGTTTACATCCCACCAAATCAAAAATGTATGGATTTGTTTAAAGGGACAATTTCTACCAAAGTTAGCATTGCTGAAATAAATTTCTGGTGGGGTGTTTATCACTTGTGATGCCCTAAAAATGATAGTATATTTTTTGACTGCTGCCAATGTCCATCTTTTTTTATGCATTAGAATTCTTGCCTGAAAGATATTGTTATTTGGGTACTGGTATTTTTTTCATAGGGAAAGACCTTTACTCTTTATAAAATTCAGCAAATTTGCTGACCTGGATTAAAGAGAGTAGAACAGTGCACAATTATGGCTGCATCCAGAACAGAAAACTGTTTAGTTTTTGTAGTTTAGGGCCTCATGATGGAGCTTCTAACCCACATCTTCCTAACTTGAGCTTTAAATTAAGAGTCCAAGTGAATCCATCCAGGCAAGGCTTGCATGGGTGAGTTTTTGGGGGACGAAATCACTCCAAATGAGATCAGATGCTGTCTCTAGAGAAAGGTATACAAGCATCATCAGGAAGGCTCATTTGTTTGAGATAGATCTTCTGTGATAAATCATCAAAGCCTTCCTAACTGCTGCATCTGTCAGGCAAGAATTATAAAACAGTAGATTTCACTTACCAGGTATACATAAAGGCATTCCTACTAATTATTCATTTAGCTTTTATCCAAGAGTGAGAGTAAACTGTTTTTCATATGGGAACAGAACATACTGAACTAAATGCATAGACCATTTACAATATCTTAGCTGAATATTCCTGTGGTGTATCAGTCTAGTAACCCTGTTAAGCAGGTACTGTCTTATTTCTGCTATACTCTGAAAGCTACTTGTTTTCTACACAACAAAATATTTAATAACCCCCCAAAGTGAGATTATTATACTAATTGTAACTTGAAACATGATGTCAGTAAAGTAACTTAATTTCCATAAATAATTTCATGGCTTTAGCAAAAGTTGGAGCTTACTTGTACCACAGATTTTACTGCACAAAATAGTAAGTCCTATCACATATTAGAATCTACAGGGTCCAATCACCTCTTAACTGGCCGCAGGATAGATGAAGTGAATGTTTAGCCACTTGCTTCCTCTAGTACCTATGTACCTTCCTTATAATAAGCCTGAAAGTATAGAAGAGCTGATCTGTTTTGGACCAGATCCATAGGACCACTCTTCTACTGAGCTGTATTGTATCTACTTTTTTCACTAAGCCACATCACAGAGAGCTGGTGCGTGTTATTGACAGTGAAGGTTCTTCTATAAATGTGCTGAAGAATAGGGTATTTAGTGATTTACAAGGTTGACTGGAAATTACTGTATATTTGTTCCATGGTATTGATATTTTTAGCCCTAGAATAATGGTCCACTGTTACATACAAATATGAAAATGATTTTAACCATATGTTAATTCACCTACCCAGATTTGCATTCTGACCTTCATGTTGCATCGCTGTAAGACTGTAAGAAGATATGTAAATCTATATGTCTGTAAACAGACTGCAGCTTTATCTGCCTTTAGCTTATCTAGTCCAGAGACTTTTCTGCAACGTTATAGGCATCTGGTATCTTTAAATTTAGCAGATTATTATTGAGAACAATCCCTTATAAATCAGCTTCCTACAACCTTGCCTGTAGAAAGAGCCCATTTCTTAATGTACCCTGATCTTCCTGTTAAATGCATGATTGTCTGCTTATTTATTTGTGCTGTATCATCAAGATCAATATTGCAAAAGAGATATCAGTTGTAATTACTTCTGAATACCTTTTATTTCTGTGGATCAATGAACCATAAAAGCCTTGTTGCTGTATGTTGCTTCCTTTATGTACACATGGAAAGCAATGAATTGCTAACTCCTGCATGCTGCACATTTAAGCAGATTGCAATTCCTAATTATTATACCTATAATATGACGTTTGCTGCCCATTAGCATCAGCATGAATGCTTTGACATGGTAACCTGCTCTCACTTTCCAACTAGGACCCTATACATCTCCAGAAAAATCACTTGAGAGTGTGCAGGAGCCAGCAATAAGTCACATCATCGATAGCAATTTTATATCACTCACATCAAATGTACTGTATGTGGCTGCTCTATTGGGAGATTTCACTGTTTCCATTAGGACATATTCACTGGTGGGTTGGTGGTCCGATGTATTGTAAAGTCTGTGTTCTTCTGTGAGAATATACAGATGTAAAAGTCCTTCTTTGTCTCCCTGGCCGCTGCATGCATCTCCCTAATCTGTACATAGCATGGGGTATTCCATGTACTGTGAGTAATAGGTATCTGTACATTTTGCAAAGGTGCCAGACTCCCTCCCCAGCAGGGGTTTATCTAGGGATTCATAGTGCAGTCAGGAGCAGGTATAATGGACAGTAAATGTAGTGCATTTCCACAGTGAGAGGACGCAGCAGACATACCCTGTAGAGTGTGTATGGATTAACTTGCACACACAAAGTTAGTACATATTGCTGTGTATCTTGGAATATGGTACATAAACATTAACATGGGAGGTGTGGGGTGTATATGTATTGTCCTGTGTTCCCAGATAAAATATTCATGTATATACAATAAGTTAGGACACCCATGTCAAGCCATATTTTGAATGCATTTTGCTTACCTCAATACCCTAGGCCAGCGCTCCCTTGTAGCCTGTCTAAGCTGTGCACATGCTTACTAAATTCAAAATGAAATGAGTAGAACCAAAATGTTGCTCTGCTGGGCATGCACACAACCCAGGGCCATAGCAAATGAACCCTTTCATTCTCCTTTAACAGACATAAATGGTGGCACATTTTGGTGAATAGATATTGTTTTTTTAAGTATGCAAATAAAAGAACCTTTGAAAACAGTGCATACACATTTAGTGTACCCAGTCAGTGAGTAAGATCCCTCTTTTCAGAAATCAGAGCTACCCAAGGTATCCTGTAAACAGCTGTAAAAGTTAAAAAAAAAGTGTAAAAAAATGTTATCTCTGTTCTTACTTCTGTTTGTTTCCTTTCTTTCCAGTGGAATTATTCTAGCTCAGAAAAGAAGCCTCTGCTAGGTTTCCTTCATACAAAACATGTTTTAGAAAACCTGCTGTGTATTGAGCACTAGGCACATGTCATCACTAGAAGCAATATGACGGCATTCTGTGGTATTGCACTTCATGCTTAAAGGGGTTGTTCACCTTCAATGTACAAATCTTATGAAACCACTAACAATGCTCTCAATGTGTTGGGTGTTGGTAGCTTGTACTTGATCCCAACTAAGATATAATTAATCCTTATTGAAAGCAAAACCAGTCTATTGGGTTTATTTAATGTTTACATGATTTTCTAGTAGACTTATGAAGATCTAAATTATGAAAAGATCCATTATCCGGAAAACTCCAGGTCCCAAGCACCTCGATCCCCCATCTGCACAGTTAAAGTCTCTGCAGCACACAGACAACACTCCCCCTCCCTCTCACAAACTTGTAACAGTTTCTCTTCAGTATTTGAATGCTGCTCAAATTCCCCAGCACAGAAAGCAGTGACAGATTGACAGCAGACACAGCCAATAGGAGTTAAGTTAGCTGCCAGTACAATGTGTGATATCATATAAGGAAGAGGAAGTGTCAGTGACCCCCTCCCAGCACAGGGTCCGTGTGGAACTAATGGATTAGTACAGGGAAACTTCTGAGATGAATATCTCTTGAACTGTACTTTTTCTGTTAACTATTTCTATGGAAAAGTGTGTTCTATTAATGTGTACTGTTTGATTTGTCAATTTGTTACAAAGGTGAACAACCCCTTTAAGACAACCTCTAAATACAGACTGCTATTAAGCACAGTATTTAGTCAGTTTCCTTCAAATCTTTAAGTAGGTACAGCCATGCTTGGAACAAATGACATCTATTGTTTTTCACATTTTGCAATGTAGAAGTTAACCCCTGTCAGCCTAACGTGTAATTCATACATACTATCTAACCAAGGCATTTAAACTGTGCAAAGAGAGCAAATGAAGAAAATATATGGCACATAAAGCTTAATATAATAATATTCCTTAGACCATTAATATACAGACACGAATGTAGAACTTTATATATAAACACATTCAAAAGTGCATGAACCATCAACTGGTTATAAAATACTACTGTCTATTGAGATGCACTTTTCTTTTCTTTTTTATTTTCAATTCGCTCTCCAACTATACCAGAAACAAATATTTTATACTAAAAATATTGTCCTGTTTGGTGCCAAGCTGTTTCTTTTGTTGATAAACCTGCTTGGGGGGAAAAAAAACAATCAGCAGCAAGCCGAGCTATTCGGATGCAGAAACCATGTGCGTCTTTAGGAGCTCACATGTAGTTTTAGGAAGTCCGAAGGCTTGAGCATTAATGAATAAGCCCCTAGGATAACTCCTGATAAATCCTTAAAAAGATTGGAGTACATGCACTAAATGGAGCTGTAAATGAAATATTCTTTAGGACTTAATAATCTGCCCTACACTAACCTCAGTTCTGCAGGAAAACATAATTATTTAAGGGCCTTTAAAGAATTCTTTCTTACCTAATTGTACACACAGGGGTCTATGTATCATGCTATGGAAAAAAATGGAGGAATAACAACCAATCCGATCTTTGCTTTTGTTTTCTAACTTATAGGTAACTGTTAAAATCAAATTGTTGATTGGTTTCTATGGGCAACATCACCAATAATGTTTTACTCCAGTTTTTACACATCATGATAAATAGACCCCACAACGTGTGCTTTGTTGAGATATTTCCACTGCAGAACTGCTTGATACTGCTCATGCTTCCTGCCACTAACATGAACAGTTGTATTCACTTTCAGGTTGAATTTCCAAATTCTGCATTTGCCATTAGCCTTATGGCATATCTGGTATGCTCTCAATTGCCCATTGGCTTTCTTGGGGTCATGCATGGTATGGCCAGCTTTTTATTGTTTTCATCATTCATGCAAACTTTGTTGCACCATGCACAGGCCAAAATAATGCATTGCCAATCCCATCCAATCCTTGAACCAATCTATGGCCATAGTACATGGATATTGGATGGGATCTACAGACCACCATACACACAGATAATCATTTGAAACTTTGGTTTACTTAGTTTTATCTGTGGGTATGGCCAACTTTGGGCGATGGCACACCAGGCTTTGGCAAGCTGATCAGCTCCAATTAACTCTCTGCTGTTAGTGCACACTAACAGAGAGAATTGTGGTGGCAACATGTGAAAGTATAAATTTTTGCGCCAAAATTCACTCCATGAGTACATGGGTTGATGCGCTGCTTTTTAGTGTACATACTTCTGGGAGCAATTGGGAGCAGCAGCTTTTTCAGAATGGCATGTCATCAGCGTTAGGTTAAAGAAGTTGAAAAGTAACTTTAATGATCAAGTTTGTGCTGTCTTAACTGAATTTTGGGTATATCCAGGGTATATCCAGGGTATATATCCAAAAACATACCCAAGATAGTATAGTTCCACCATGATTGTTTCTAGGACACTATTCATTGGGTAACATTACATTACATCTCTTGGTGAAGATAGATGTATCTTGGAGAATTGCATACTCTATAAATATGTATTTTACTACAAGGAGGAAAAGGATAGATGTGCAGTAACCATTCAAGCGGCTTTGTAGTAGTACAATTATTTGTATGAGAGTTATACGGAAAATGTACACACAAAGGATACAATATCTGTAAAGGTAATTTCACATACAGTAACATGACATGGTAGCCCACAGATAACGAGTATAAAGGCATCTTGAGGTATGACCCTTGGTGGGGAGAGGTAATGGTCACTCTATAATTTTTCTGATGCAGCATTACTCTGCTAACTTCCATATAAACATGAAAAAGTTACTAGCCTTTCCTGTAACTTTGTGTACAAGTATTGTGCTGGTATAAGCCTGTTACACGTAGTCTTATAAGCTCTGTGTGCAGGATATGTGGATGTATATCTAATAATAAACAGATTTATCTACTGATCCTTGTGAGAGGCTCTTTATTTTGAGTGGCATCTACACAGATATTCATCTGTGAGCATGAAGACCTTCTGGACTGAATCTGGGTTTGGGCAGACACTTGGTTACACTAACACAAAGGGACAGATTCCCTAAAGGGCGAAGTGGCTAACACTAGTGTCAATTCGCTAGCGTTACAGCCTGCGGGGACTTCCCCGATTTCCTAACTAACGCAGGCGTCACTTCACTGGCGAAGAAGATAGAAGCTAGAATTGCTTCACACTCTAACGCCAGGCGAATTTTGTTCTGGTGAATGGACGTAACTCCACAAATCCATTAAGATGCAGAATTTACTGAACGTTACCTCATTCGCCTGACTTGTCAGCTCAGACCAGGTGAAGTGCAATGGAGTGCATAGGACTACCTCAATTTTTAGTGCAAAAAAACGCTGACGTCTTTTCCTTTTTTCAGAGTAATAGCCTGCAAAGGTCCCTAAAAATATTTTTGGGTAACCGGGTTCCCCCCTCCATTTTCTAACATATGGAACGTAAACTGTTTTGATTGCCGAAGTAACGCTAGCGAAAATTTGCCAGTGTTCGGCGCCCTGGACATAACTTCGCACTTTGGTGAATTAGCGTTGTCCTACCGAATTTACGCTTGGCAAAGTGTTCCGATGGCTGTGAAGCAGACGATGGTGAATTTTCGCCAGTTAGGGAATTTGCCACAAAGGCTACACAGCAGTAAACTCAGGACCAAAAACCCTCATTTACATACAATTAAAGAATCTAATGTAGCAGTTAAATACATGAAAAAATCAAACATATAAACATTGTCCAACTTGTTTATGTTAAAGGGTACCTCTGAAGCTGGGGGCTCCAGGGCAAATATTTTCCCTACATTCCATATCCTTTAGTATGGGATAGGAAATGTATAAAAAAAAAATATCCATGCACTTACCATTAGTGCCAAGTGTACAAGGTAAGCTGGGGCACAACACTGGCTTCAAAAATGGAAATTTGTAGTCATGATTCTGTGAAACTGGAGCTGCACTAAGAGCCTTCAATGGGCATCTTAATAAAGTACTTAGCAGATTTATCAAGGGTTGAATTGAGAATTCAAATTAAAACTTTCATTTTTTGGTCATTATTTGGTATTTATCATACTCTGGCCCTTTAAGAATTCGAATTTGGCTATTTGCCACCTATTTTGCCTGCCGAATTACTATTTAAGTCAATGGGAGAGGTACAGGGATCAATTTGGAGATTTTGCAGCCTTCCTGACATTCGAGTTGGTTAAGGGTAGTTTAAGTTCGTCCAAGTATTAAAAATTCGATTTCATTAATACATTTCGATTAGTCCAATTTCGAATTTATGGGAGTTTTAAAAAACTCACATGGAAAAGTTACTTTTAATTTATTTATTTTTCTTCATTCGGCCCTTTTGCTAGACCAAGGTAGGACTGAATCTATCTTCGTTCTTTTCTCTTTCTTTACCTTTCCTTTATATAGTGAATAAAGTACCCCCTCTAGTAAAATATAAGGAGGCCGAAGGCCGAGTGTTTTTATACAGGTCATGGAACTCCGAGGTGACTTCTAATATCATCATATTTTGCAACTGGGGGTACTTTTTACTATTTATTCTAATACACAAGTTTCAGTGAGTCATCTGACACAAATGACATCAGAACTCACCGTTTATTCAGAGCTTTTGTGTATTATATGCAAATATCTGATGATGTTACATAAATGTAAAACTACGTTCTCTCTCTCAAAATGTTAAAACGAAAAAAAAATTAAAACTATTGAAAAGAAAAAACTCACATGAATTCGAAATTCGACCCTTGATAAATGCACCTCCCCAGTACACATATATATTTTTGCAAAACACAGGCACAATAAATAAGATATGTTTAAATGAAGATAATAAGCTCTGTATAAACAAACTGCTCAATTCACCAATCTGCAGCATTTGCCAGCTCATTATACTGGGGGCTTATGGGTTGACTGGTTTGTTTTACTACACAATTCCATGTCATTCTTTCTCCATGGCTAGAAGTATAAGAGCGTACGTACCCCTTAGTGCTTATGGACAGAGCACCTCTGTCTGGAAACTGGCTGCACCTCCACCTTGAGTGTCTTTGTGGCCTGTGCCGATGCCGTAACTTGTTCATCTGAGTGGAGCACAGGTTAGGGGACAGGTAAGGATCTCCACCTCCTTTCATCAAGGAGGCTAACCTGCGTACAACCATATGGAAATTACATCACAGGCCTATTTTTCCTGCACAGTAAAATAATTTATACTGGTAAAGGTGCAAAAAAGCTGTGTAAAATGTGAATTTATAAAGGAGTGTATTTTCTTTCATGCCATCTGAACCCAGTATTTAACCTCAAGCACGCAAAAGAGAGCATTTCTTATGGAGACTATAGCCCAGTCAAAAAGTAAAGTTGTTCTAACCATTAAACATTTTAATTACAAAATGAGAATGAAATTGATCAATACATATCCCCTGGTCCCATATCATTAGTAATTTGGTATTTGCGCAAGTGCATATATCTTGACAAAAACAGAAGTTTTTTGAGCACCAGCCAGGTATTAGGTTAGTGATTACACTCACTGGGAGTGCCTAACATTTGGTACCCGACAGTAATTTACACTTTCCTGTTCCTTTCATAATTAACATGTTTAATGTTTAGAAGTGAGTGATTTAAGCAGTTGGGTTGCTGAGGGTTTATAGCAACAACTTGGCTTCTGATGCTCTGTTGGGTATTTTTCGGCTACTTTAGCTTGAAAATACATTTCTGGTCCTGAGAACAGCACTGCTGCATTACTTACTAATTCACCATTTTGGTGTCAGTATTATTTTAAGGGAAAAGAATGTGGGCATGGAAGCACCATCAAAATGTTACTGTGTGAAGAGCACCACTGGCTTATACAGTCACTGACCACAAAATCCAGCTTAGTTAAGGGACAGATATTGGGGAGAATGACTAATCAAACCTATATTTGCACAAATAAAGTGCTACCAATATTAGACAAGTAAAAGAGTCACTGTTATTGTGCCCTTGGCCACTCAAAAGTAGCATAATAATGTGCCATACCTAGCTTATACACAGTGTCGGACAGGCCAGACCCCTCTCCAGATCTCTGGAAAAAAGGGTTTTTTGTAGGCGCCGCGCATCGCCTTGTGTGCATGCACTTGGCACCAAACACCCAGGTGCCTTCACGCTAGGGTTGCCGCCCGGCCGGTATTTTACCGGCCTAGCCGGTAAAACACCTGCCAAGGCCGGGGCCGGTATTACAAATTTACCGGCAATGTAGCTGCCGGTAAATTTGTAATACCCTTAAAAAGACCCCCTCGGCCCGCCCCCAATCCCCTGTAAACTTACCTTGTCCTCCAGTTTCTGTCCTGGCCGCTCCCCTGTCCCTGCCCCTTTGACGTCACACCATGCCCCCTTTTTGTACCTGCCCCACAGGCTGGAGATTTTTTTTGCAAAAGGTGGCAACCCTACTTCACGCAGGTGCGCCGAACAGCATATTCATGTGCGCGCACTCGGCTTGTCTCAGTAGGGGGGCGGGGGGTTGGAGGGGGGCCCTGGACAGTAGTCCGGGTGGGCCCCCCAGTCCAACCCTGCTTATACAAACTTTATGTTATAGAGTCTTCTATCCTTAGCAACTTTTCAATTGATCTTCATTTTTCTTATTATTAATTATTTGCTTCTTTTTATGCTGCTTTACAGCTTTTAAATGGGGGCCAAAAACTTGGACCATAGCAACTATATATTAGCTGAAAATCCAAGATGGAGGAAAATTAAGACCAATTGCAAATTGTCTCAGAATATCATAGTGTAAAAGTACATTTAACAGTGAAATACCCCTTTGTAACATGTGTGGTGATATATTAATACATACAACAGTATATCCTGGTCCCTCTCCAGTCTAAAATCTCTGTCTCTAATAAATCTTTATTGTGCCTCCACACTTGTACCTCTGCTCTTTGTTCTCCTTCTTCACCTAAGTGTAAGGGTTTGTTTCAGCTGCAGCACACTTTCTCCATTCTGTAGCCTACTTGCTGTGCCAGCCTCCTTCCATACTGCTTCCAAGATCCTTGGATGACCTTTCATTCCACTGTGGAATGCTCATCGCCCATTTCTATAGTAATGTAAATGCAAAAAATAAAATCCCATAATTTATTTCTTTACTGAAAAACAAACTTATCTCCAATTTAATTAAAGAATCTGTACCGTTTTAATAAAAAAAAAAGCTGATTATATGCAATATTATGCAGTGGAAATCCCCCCTTTGTTTACTTGTTCTGACTTGTTCTCTAAATGGTCGCCGGCTACTTTTCAGGGTAACAGAGCTGCTTGAGATCAGAATAGAAAGGTGATTAATAAAAATAGCAATAACAATGAAAGTGTCGCCTTACAAAGCTTTTGTTTTTAGATTGGGCCAGTGACCCCCATTTGAAAGCTGGATAAGACTCCAACAGTTCATCTTTTGACAGCTCAACCCGCAGTCCCTCATTTGTTCTAGAAAGTCCCATTTTTCTCTGTACTGAACAGCCAGAAAAAGAAACAAAGTTTCTAACTTAATTGGCTTTTAGCAGAGAGCACAGAACAGCCACAGCTGCTTATAAGATACTTTTGTAACAATTTTAAAATACAGAAAACAAGTAATTGTAACAATATAAGGTAACAGTTCCCTTGGGAAATGTTAGATGCACAGCAGGGTAATTCAACTTCATTAGCAAAACTGTAATTGAAAAAAACACAGAAATATGTTCAAACTTTCATAACCTGCCAAATTTAGAAAAATGAACATGGTAATTAGGGGGTGGGGTCAAAAATGGGCGTGGTCACAATTTTCCACCGTGCTACGTGCGCCAATTTTTTTGTCCCTCTTTTTATTTCCAAAATGTTGGAAAGTATGTAAGCGTCAAAAGAGGAAGGCAAATAATTAAAAACAACTATTTTTAAAAAAAGAAATAAAGGCCAATTAAAAGGTTGCTTAGCGTTAGCCATTCTATAAAGTACTAAAAGTTAACTTAAAGGTCGTCCTTTAATGGAGTGAGCATTGGTCAATTTAGTAGCAGTCTACTGGCATGTTTGGGGCTAATGAATTATTCATTGGCCATTGCTACAGTAATTTTACTGGTATGTCTGAAGTTAATTATACTGGTCCATTAGGGCTGATTATCCATTTTCTGTAGTAATTACACTGGCAACGCGTGTATTTTGCAAACAAATGTCATAAAATGGACACCGTAGCCTGAACCAACCTAATTCCATTCTGATTGGTTCGAACGTATCACCGCGTTTCTTTTGTCTGATTGGCCATCGTGCCGATCAATTAATGTGACCCATCTCGCGGAAGTAAGTAGACTCCATGTGAGCGGTATCCTGTTTTGCAAAAGATTGTGGGAGAGGTAATACGCCTGCTTGTGCTTGGTGCTGTACATTTATGCAAGTTAGTTAATCTGCGTGATATGAACACGATTTAGTGAAAAGGAACGTGCTGGGAAAGCATACTATCCAGGAACGGCTGCATTTATTGAATTGAAAGAAAAGAGAGGCGTAGAAACCATCGCTATATCACAAGGAAGCTAAGGCAATTTTGAGACGTGATCTCATGTTGCTATTCAGTGTGACATGGGATTATTTGGGTGATTTTATTGTGCTGTATTTATACACATACACTACTATTGCGCTTGCAGTGCTGCACCGATACTCCTAGCAGCAGTATACACAAATAATTGCAGGGATCTGCATAAGGATCACCCACACTGGACATTGTGCATCATGGGGGGGAAGAAGAACATGGCCAATTACCGTAATGTTTGTGTCTACAACTCGATCCAAAATAAGCCAGTGTTCACTACTCCCTGTTATGTAAACCTTCCCCATGTTGTCATAAAACATTTTAAAGGGGTTGTTCGCCTATAAGATAACTTTTAGTATGATGTACATAGTGGTATTCTGAGACAATTTGCAATTTTTTTTTTATTATTTGTGGTTTTTGAGTTATTATGCTTTTTATTCAGCTGCAATTCAATTTGCATCTTAAGCAATGTGGTAACTAGGGCCCTTATTACCCTAGTAACCATGCATTGATTTGAATAATAGACTGGAATATGAATAGGAGAGGGCCTGAATAGAAGGATCAGTAATAAAAAGTAACACTACATTTGTAGCCTTACAGAGCATTTTTTTTTTAGAAGGCAGTCCAAAGCAGCCTACCAAAAACCAGGGATATCACACATCACTTGTATCCGAAAAAAGTCTATTAAGGCATACCCTAAATCCATATGCCTTCTCCTGCCATGTGGATAGCACACCTAAGCACATGATTTATTAGCACATGACATCTATTTCCAAATGCTAACAAACAGACAGTGTAGAGCAGGTAGAGTATGGCACGCAGGCAGCATAGAGCAGGAGACAGAACAATGGAGGGGCATAGAGTCTGAATCTGAGGGTGAACAATGCAGGGGCCAGTTAGTTTCAGTACTGATGAACAGAGAGGACCTATACACGGGGAGGTATGCTGCTGACGTGGTATGAAGGGTCGAAATTGGCAGCTCAACTCTGTCCTTGTATGACCTACTTAACTGTCTGAATTTTGTCCACACCACTTCACATTGCTATCTATCTTTCTACTGAGTACAGAAAGGCTATGAAATAATTAATTTTATTAGGGATGCACAGAATCCACTATTTCGGGTTCAGCCAAACCACCGAATCCTTTGTGAACGTTTTGGACGAATACCGAACCAAACCCTAATTTGCATATGCAAATAAGGTATGGGATGTGGAACATTTTTTACTTTATTGTTTTGTGACAAAAAGTCATGCAATTTCCCTCCCCGCAGCTAATTTGCATTTGCAAATTAGGATTTGGTTCAGACGGGCAGAAGCATTCGGCCGAATCCGAATCCTGCTGAAAAAGGCTGAATCCCAAACCGAATCCTAGATTCGGTGCATCCGTAATTTCTATAGAGCAGTGTGCAACACGTTTATTACACTTAATTGGATTTAAACCGTAAACCAGCTATAAACCCTGCAGTAAAAACTTCCTGAACTCACACCCTCCCTATTCCCAAAATGGTTATACTCTCTAGACCAGTGATTCCCAACCAGTGGCTGGTGTGCAGCATGTTACTCTCCAACTCCTTGGATGTTGCTCCCAGTTGCCTCAAAGCAGGTGCTTATTTTTCCTGGCTGGGAGGCAAGTTTTGGTTGTGTAAAACCACCTGTACTGCCAAACAGAGCTTTCTATATGCTGCCAGTCCACCAAATAGCCAACCACAGCCCATATTTGGCATCCCCCTGGAACTTTTTTCATGCTTGTGTTGCTCCCCAATTCTTTATAAATTTGAATATGACTCACGGGTAAACAAAAAAAAGTTTGGAACCCATGCTCTAGACTGTTACATCTGCTGCCTACTTGTAGTTCCAGGCCGGAAAATATCTGTGCTTACAGCACAAAAAACAAAAAGTTCATTACTGGCCAATAACAAAAGAGTGGCCAAATGGAACAAAGATCAGCTTGGTTGGCAACCTTGCCAGATGAGCATAATGGTACTGCCACACAGGCCGAGGATCAGCTGACACACAGATGGAGCAGATTTCAACACCAAATGTGTGAATATGCATTTTCACATCGAAATCCATTCTGTGTGTCTGTACTCATGCTGATTCTACAGCTTTGAGTGCAGGGGACTGCAGATCAGCTGACTAAACACAGGACTAGAGTCCGCTCCGTGTGGCACTAGCCTGTTTGTTTATGGCAAGCTCAAGTACTCTTTGTACTTAATGTTTCTTAATAACTATTGTTATCTTCTTTATCACACACCCATACTATGTCCAATGCCTTTATTTAATATTTTTAGCATTCATAAAATATAAATGTTTCTTGTAAAAAAAAAATACTAGCAAACATACATTACAAAATTATTTTGTCATTTCATTGACCATCCATAGTTTGTGATAACTCAAGACCATTGTGTATGCTGCTAATGTTGATATTTAATTAACCCTATTTAAAAACGTGTATCCAGGGAACAGAAAGGGATAAACAAACACTTTGTTGCAATTACATTTGGCAGTATCTTTAAAGACTGCTGCCAGACATTGCATTTGTGTGGATTTTAACTGTGCATTTTCTAGCTGAAATTCACTCTGTGTGTGCACTGATTACTGTCCTTTTAATGTACATGTATATGGACATGAGGTGTGACAATAGTCACAAAATGGTAATATTCACTATATTTTCATTCATTAATCCCATTTTTGAGTGAAAATCCCCATAAAGAAACATTTTATTGGCAATTAAAGGTTTCCCTATTCACAACTAACCTAATTTCAAAGTGTTCCAGCAACCCATTTAGTACACCTGAATGTTATGTATGGCTGAAACAGATAAAACTAGTGAACGAGATGTTTGGCTATTTAAACTAGCATGAAGTGATTTTAGTTGAGTTTCGATTTTACCATTTGAGGCTTGTCTGTGATTGTACTCAATATGGTTTTCTGCAGAATGCAGTACTTATGTCCTGTGTTGTATATGTTTTACAGACTTGGGAAATGCAAGCCTGCCATAATTTCCCTGACCTGGACAGTTTTCTTGTTGAAAAGGTAGATATTTTTTTCTAGAAATCATCAGGTAAAATTGTGCGGAGGTAATGGTTTATATGCCTTTATCTCTCCTTCACAAATGTCCTATTTGTTTTACATTTATGTTCTCTAGGGCGCTGTACAGTTTTCATGTAGGCTGTTTTAAATGAACCAACCTGTACCACAGCTAGACAGTGCTCCAGAATTAAAAGTCTGCTTTGTATTTACAGATTATAGAAAATGAATGATGAAATGTAAGCAGTGCATGCCAGTATCAAAACCCATACTGCTCATACAACATAGTTTCATTTGGTCCTTTTTATCTTTAAATTTTATGCCAAAATGTTTTGACTGGCAGCGTCAAGATGTCAATCACCGCTCAAGAACCCCCCCCACACACACACACACAGTTGCCATAGCTACAGATAGAAAGAAACAGTATATTTTGGCACAAAATTGTAAGTTAGAAAAATTAAAGACAAAAGCAATGTGTCTCGTCCGTTACATGCTTATGTGTGTTGGAATGCACTGCTTAAATTTACCACTGCAAGAACTGATTTCATTTGAGAAGAGCATAGCTAAAGGCATAGCATAATAGCATGATAGATAATATTTTTACTGCAAGCATATTGATAGCATAGCATGTACCGTTTAAGGTGTGCATGGTTATATATGTTTGCTCACAGATGAGGCCTTGCATTGCAGACACAATGCCAGGTTGAAGATGGAGGTGGCATTTACATTCAGAATAGAACATTAAGGGAACAACTTTTCCCAAAGGGTCCATTTTAAGTAAATAATTCTAATTTTTAAAAATGATTTGCTTTTTCTCGATTATAATAAAACAGTACCTTGTACTTGATCCTAACTATGCTATATGAATCCATATTAGTGGCAAAACAATCCTACCGAGTTTATTTAATATTTAAAAACAAGGTATGGGTTGATCCAAATTACGTAAAGATCTCTTATCCGGGAAAACACAAAATCCCAATATAATTCTGGATAGTGGATCCTATGCCTGTAATCTGTATATACTCTCTATCTTGCTTATGGCAAAAAAATTAAAGGCTCGGCTACAAGATATACTATTTTTGTAATTTGTATGTTTCCTATTCTAGCTTTTGAGTGCCTCTCCTCATTATACATGAAGGTTCTCCATATTTATTTCCATAGATCCCACTTGCAGCATACTATGTTCCAGAATACATAAGTAAATCAGAAGAGGAGTATCTGCTCAGGCAGGTAGGTATTTTGCTATAGAAACTCGGAGTACACTGGAGACCAAATAATATATACCAAACACAAATTTTGTACCTTTTAGGTTTATAATGCTCCAAAGCCTAAATGGACACAGCTATCAGGGCGGAAATTGCAAAACTGGGGTATGTTGATTTTTATTCCTATAACAGTTAATTGGTTAACCTTTTGTTTGTTCTCTCAACCTTTCCCTTCTGTATCTTTACTTTGTTTTAAAGCCCGTGTCTATAAATGTAAAATGCCCTTTTGTGTTTCGATTCGTTTATTCTTCTTTACAGATTACTCATTCAGTTGTCTAATATCCATTATTCTGTTTTTCTCACTGTGAGCACATAAATGCCCTTTTGCTGAAATGTTTTCCTACCTCTGAACAGGGTCAAGGGACAAACACATGAACACTTTGATTTTATTGCAGTTTATCCCTTATTGATAAGGCCAAGCTATCTCCAATCCCTCCTACTTGTACAATGTACAATTTATATTTACTGATTGTTGTACTGAAACAGGAGTGCTTTATTATTAACAAGACAAATGCATTTTTCCACGGTTTTCTTACCTCTATTGGCACAGGGGGACTCCCACATTCTCGGGGTATGGTGCAGGAAAAGCTTCCCTCGTGGCTTCAAAAATACACTGACCAAATTTCCTCACTGGGTGTGTTTGGGGATCACTCTGCCAACCATGTGCTAGTAAATGAGTATAATGCTGGGGAGGGTATTATGGTGAGTATTTAAGGGCATGCTAGATGAGTCATTTTCTCAGACCGTTATTTGATCTCCTCATTCTGTCACTTTTCTGCAGCCTCATGAAGATGGTCCCATGTACTATCCCACTGTTACCACCATCAGCCTGGGGTCACACACTCTCCTGGACTTCTATGTGCCCATTAACAAAGAATGCCAAGAGACCCAGAACCAGGTAAATTGACTTGTCTTAAAAATGTTACACTCATTTCTGTGTACACATTGCTGTCATACAGATCTTAATTCCTCCTGCCTTACATTGCTTATGAGCAAAACGTATTTTACATTTCTCAGGGGACGGCGTCAAATGTTGTATATTCCTACAAAACATAAAATCTCGGGGGGAAAAAACATTTGCTTGAATGGGACTTTGAAAAAAACTGCTCCGATTCTAAGAAATGTAAAGTCAGGGTTCTACTGTATACGTACAATATGGTAAAACTACAGTTCCCAGAATTCTCGTTTGGTTCCGACTCAGTTTATCCCGTTTTCTCCTCAGGTGGCAATCACAATATAACAGTCTGTATGAGTCAGCGCTAAAAGCTAGGAGAAATAAGAATGCAGCATAAAGAGAATCTAAGTGTAGCGGGTTGTTGGTAGTTGTAGTTCCACACTCTCCCAAAATTCTACTTTAAGGTGCTTGATTACTTGTTACTTCCACCACGTGTCTTACTTATAAGTTGGGTACTTACAAACGTTTTAAGACTTTTAGGCATTCAAATATAACCAGGGTAGTTTGCTCTGTGGCTGTTCAGTGATTTTAGAAGATTTTTAAGGCGTATCGAATCTCCACTTGGGGAAAATTACTATGCGTGTTATTAGCCTGGTGTCAGCTCTGACTCGCGTTGCTTCCACCCGCTGTAGCTTCCCTAGGCGCCTGGAGATGAAGTCACTACCCTTGCCTTACGCGTTTCGTCTCCTGTAATCAAGCACCTTAAAGTAGAATTTTGGGAGAGTGTGGAACTACAACTACCAACAACCCGCTACACTTAAATTCTCTTTATGCTGCATTCTTATTTCTCCTAGCTTTTAGCGCTGACTCATACAGACTGTTATATTCTACTGTATATGTGTTTGCTTATGTTATCATGAATTTCTTTGATTCATACATTATGTCGAAGCATTTTTTCTCTTACCAGGACAAGGTTGCCAGCACAGAAGAGCAGCGGCATATGCTCTCTCTACTTTTAGAGCCACGGAGTCTCCTTGTGGTACGCGAAGAGCTGTACACTAGTTATCTGCATGGCATTTGTCCAAGGACCTCAGACACACTGAGCCCGATGGTAGCGAACTTAGGAAATTCTACAGCACATGCTGGGGACACATTACAAAGGGGTACTCGTGTGTCACTAACCATTAGATTTGTTCCCAAAGTGCTAAAGACCTCACTTCTTTTGGGTAAGGGGCGGTAAGTTTATCTGCAAAGCTATTTTGCTACTGGATATGGAATTCATTGGTTTGGGTTGGGTAAGGAGCTCAAAATATATAAAGAACTAAATATTCTTGATGAAGGCACTTTTCTCCCAGGATGAACACCATGAGCCTACAAGATTAAATAAAATAGTTTGTTTTACCATTACAATGTGTGCTGCTCAATGTTTTATTCTTTGTTCACAGTTTGGTTCTGCTGTAGGTATAAAAACTAATAGACAGTGCGCTTTGCATTACTACAGAGGCCTGTCAGCATAGAATTAGTGTAGGGTTGGGAACAGAAGTTACATGTAACTGTAGTGTACATGTTTGTGCTTAGTGGATCAGAACAAAATGGATGTGTATACACTAAGCTGAAAATATTGTAGTGAGTTTGAAGAAACCATAACCTTAATACCTGAATATTTAAGCACTGCTACTGCTTTCTACCCTGGATTAGAGATCTGGTGCAATTCACCTGGCACAGTGCTGTAAGCCATAAGCTTTCTACTACCTTACCTCCCTTGCCAAAATAGATGTCCCTTTGCTTTCCCTCCTGTAACACTCTATGGCCAAGCACAGGCAGTGCTACATACAGAGCGTGATGCAACTCTGCATTCCACTAATCTGCCCTAGTAGCCACATCTGCCACCACCCTTAACAGCACAAGGTGCTTGTTATTTGCACCTAACTTCATTTTTGTAAATGAGCCTGTATGCTTGTAAAACAGAGCAGTGTGTTTGTGTAGTGACTGTATAGCAGCATGTGCATGAGTACTACGCTATGGTGCCGTGTTGTGCTGGTTGCAGAAACCCCAATCCCCCTGATGCACAGGATGAGGACATTGTGGAAATACAAAGTGATGCCTGGTGTATAACACAGTGAATTTTGTACCACAATAGTTTAGGTTCAGAAAAGAAAGTGTGCATGTTATGATGAGTAACAGCCGCTGCAAATTGTAAAACAATGCTTCATTCTATATGTAGGGAGAACAGGGCTCTGCAGGTTGAATACAGAGCTGTTTATATTATGAAGAAATACCTGTCATGTTTGCAGAACAGAGGCTTTTCTCTGTTTTTATTTGTTGCGTAGTCTGCTTTACAAACAGTGAGGAAATACAGTAAGTGCCAGTATCCCAGCACCACCTTGCTTTGATCCTGAGCAGCATTCTACTTAACAATAACAGCTAACAAAACAGTCCTCTCTTTCAGATGGGAATGCAGGGTGTGAGGGGATGCATTTGTACTCCTTGAGAGACTGTACCCTGCAGATATCGCTGCCAGTATAAAGGCATTTCCTTGGCATGGCCTGACACGTTTCAGCTGCAGTTACAGGTTTGGAAGATCATGTAACAATTCCAGGGAATCTTGACAATCTAACACTTTGTTAATCTGGGAGATCAGTAGGGCAAATGGGAAGCCATCTGGCCCAGCTGGTAATAATTCTACTTCATGTCAATGTATTTAAAAAACAATAGTAATTATAGGAATGGACTAGTACAGGTATGGGACCTGGGGTTTTCCGGATAACTGATCTTTCTGTAATTTGGGTCTTCATGCCTTAAGTCTACTAGAAATTCATTTAAACATTAAATAAACCAAATAGGCTTCCAATAAGGATTAATTATGTCTTATTGGGATCAAGTACAAGCTACTGTTTTATTATTACAGTGAAAAAGGAAATCATTTTTTAAAAATTTGGATTATTTGGATAAAATGGAGTCTATGGGAGACAGCCATTCTGTAATTCGGAGCTTTCTGGATATCGGGTTTCCTATACCTGTATATTTTTTTTCCTGGTAGACAAGGAGACTTGCATCTTTTTGGGAGGAACTCCATGGATGATTTTGGAACGATTCGACGCGCTGCGCAAAAATGCAGGCGTCAAATCAGATGTGACGGAAATGAGCGTTGATATGACAGCATCTGCATCCGACAGTCGTGACGCGTCAGATCAACGCTACGACACCATCCGACAATGCATTCACTTACCTTATTTCCGTCACATCCTAT
The DNA here is from genome assembly GCF_017654675.1 of Xenopus laevis. Classification (NCBI taxonomy): domain Eukaryota; kingdom Metazoa; phylum Chordata; class Amphibia; order Anura; family Pipidae; genus Xenopus; species Xenopus laevis. Next base: position 71,807,708 of record NC_054385.1, read on the forward strand.
TTGACGCCTGCGTTTTTGCGCAGCGTGTCGGATTGCTCCAAAATCGTCCGTGGAGTTCCTCCCTGTCTCAGCAGCAATTTTTCTGTTCCCTCCATGGCAAGGAAATAGAAACATGTTCAAATCACCCCGTTTGCCATTATCCTACGGGACTTCTGTTAAATGTCAAAATTTTCTTACCAGGGAACTGCTATCATTCTGGAACAGACAGTCTCTGCCTTTTCATTTTACTTTGAGGGTTAGTATTAATTAATAAAATCCGACAGTCGGATCGCGTCGGATCAACGCTGCGACACCGTGCGACAACTCTATCTCTTGCCTTATTTTTGTTGCATGCGACAATTCGCAGCACATCGGATCGCGCCAAAATCGCTCGTGGAGTCCTACCTTGAGGCTACTTAAAAATATTTAAAATATTAACCCAATAGGATTGTTTTCAATAAGGATTCATTTTATCTTAGCTTAGATCAAGTACACGGCGCTATTTAACAAGTACAGAGAAAAAAGGAAATGATTTTTAAAAATTTGAGTTTGATTATAATGGAGTCAATTGAAGATGCCCTTGTGTATTTTTCAGGTTTCTAGATAACAGGTTTTTGGATAACTGATCCAAAACCTGTATATATACTGTAGTTAAGGGCACATGGGTATCTCCTGTATACAAAGCAGGGATTTAATTCCCTGGAAACTGCTTATTCCACCAGAGACCTCCCCCTTGCGTATATTCACTTTCATTTAATGTCTCAGACTCACCTTACCCATCCCAAAAGCCACTGAAAGATTTTGTTCAGCTCCTGCATTAAAATTATGGTGTAATACTTATGGTCAGTCTTAGAAATGGTGCCAGTTTTGAGAGCTTTTTTTTTTTTTTGCACAGAATATCTACTTTTCTCCCAAGTTGTTTCCCATTACTAACGTTTGGCCGTTTTACAGATACCTTTCCCTCTGAAACACTCCCTTTAATAGTCTCTGTTTCCTGGGGAACCGTTGGCAGCCAGTATTTGCTTGTGGTTCATTTTTGCATGTTACGTCAGCTTTTACGTGCAGCAGTGGTTTTCTAAGCTTCACAAAGCTCTCTGAATTGGTTTCATTCTGCAGGTGAGTCGACTAATGGAGGAGGGAAGGTGAAAGAAGGGCTGGATCCTCCTCTCACCTGGGGGCAGGTAACCTGACTCCATCTAGGGTGTGACTGTCTGGATCCCTCCCTGAAGGTGATAGGCATAGGACAAGACGTGAAATGTCAACAGAACATTCTTATATGAGCATCCCCTCACGTACTTACAGATGGATTGATTCTTACCCGTTTACAGGTAACTGCTGACCAGAGCATGGGAAAGGAATAGCAAGGTTCTTACTTCAGGCATTTAGGAGAAAAATATACTAGGGTTACAGGAAGAGATGGTAAGCTCAAACCAGGAATAAAGCCATTATATGGGATTTGCTGAAACCTCACGTTCTGTTTCTCAGCATACTGTAATCTCTTCAGGAAACAAACTTCATTAGAGACATGAATATAACCGTACATGTAGTAAGACATGAAGGTACAATTTCTAGAGTGACTGAATTTGAAATGATGGGCTATTTGTTGTTTGAGAGAGATAAAGTTGCCTCTTATTGGCATTTTATGTTACACATACTTGTATGTATATTTTACAATGTGGCGTCTTGTCTGTGAGCCACTTAGACAGATTGCAATCCTGCAGATATCGTATGTATTCGTTGTTATGAAGAAGCATGCAAGTGTGAGGCATGTAGGGTGAACGTTCTCTGTTGTGTGTTACATCACTACACATTACAAATAAGGAGCTATTATTTTTACATTCTGTATACTATTTATTTTATATCTGTGTGTTAATTATAGGGATGCACCGAATCCAGGATTCAGCCTTTTTCAGCAGGATTCGGCCGAATCCTTCTGCCTGGCTGAACCAAATCCGAATCCTAATTTGCATATGCAAATTAGGGGTGGGGAGTGAAATTGTCTGACTTTTTGTCAAAAAAACAAGGAAGTAAAAAATGTTTTCCTTTCCCACCCCTAATTTGCAAATTAGGATTCGGTTCGGTATTCGGTCGAATCTTACATGAAGGATTTGGGAGTTCGGCCGAATCCAAAATAGTGGATTCAGTGCATCCCTAGTTAATTAGGTGTGGTGTTCTAACTTAAATCCTGTTTGGTTAGTGTCTGTAAGCTTTACTTACTGTAGTTTCGTTCTTTGCAGCCGAGCTTTTGCTTTTATTAATAGTGCACTCTGTGTTTGTTTGGAGATCTGTTTTACTTGAGCATATGGAAGCTGACAGGCATCAAATATATCCCTAAAATAACAGTCTGTTGTTTTTTCATGCTAGCACTTCTGAACTTGTTCTGCTGTCCTTACTGAACTCACACCGGCAGTAAATCTCTGTAAAGACATTGTTAAAAGACCAATACTGTCATAAATACTACTGTCAATCATTGTTGACAGCACTGAGAACAATGCATTGGTTAATTAGTGAGGCTGTGGTTTAAAGGAGAAGTTAAAATGTAAAAGTGTTTGTTTAAGATGGAAGTAATTAAAGCATTGTTGCAACTCGTCTTCATTTTTTTTCTGCCTTTATCCAAAGCAATATTGAAAATGCTTCCTACTTGCCAGTTCCCACAATAGAATCCACAGACAACAAGGCGATTCTTTGTGACAGCCTCCCATTCCGAAACTCAACACTGGTTAAATACTATATAACAAAAGGGAAGCTGTTACCAAGCAGTACAACTGCCAGAGTGCTTTATTCACACATGTTAAATGGGGTAATTAACCTTTAAATTAACTTTCATTATGTTGTAGAATGGCTAATTTTAAGCAACTTTTCAATTGGCCTTCATTTTTTATTTTATTATTTTGCCTTCTTGTGGAATCCAGCTTATTATTGGGGTCACTGACCCCCCCCATCTAAAAAAACATGCTGTGCAAGGCTACACATTTATTGTTATTGCTGTTTTTTTTACTCATTTTTCTGTTCAGGCCTTCTCCTATTTATATTCCAGTCTCCCATTCTCATTGGTTGCTAGGGTAAGTTGGATCCTAGCAACCAGATTGCTGACATTGCAATCTGGAGAGCTGCTGAATAAAAAGCTTAACTCGAAACCCACAAATAATAAAAAATAAAAAACAATAGCAAATTGTCTCAGAATATCACTCTAAACATCATACTAAAAGTTAATTTAAGGTTGATCAACCCCTTTAAGGTTAGCACAAAACCTTTGTAAATGCTTTTTTAGTTGCTTTGGGCAGTGACCTGGCAACCACAATACAGATTTAATGTAAGGCTGATTTTTTTTTTTTTCTTCTTCTAACATTACAATTATTGTGAGTGTGCAAACAAACTTTTAACTTTTAAATCCTGCCCCAAGCAAATTCTGACCGTCAGACAAGTAAGGTGGTATCAACAGTGTATTTGTGCCATGCAGCATAAAATATATACAGAAAAAAGAACATATGAACCCTTATTAGCCATGTTGTATACTTGCAAATATTTACTGGAGGCTTGTAATATAATACAAGAATCAGGTCAGGAAGCATGCTAGAAAAGTCTTATCAGTGCTGATTTTGGAAGCAAACATCAGATATGCTGAGCACGATTATAACTTTATTCAAGATAATGACAGAGGGATAAAAGCTTAATTTATGCATATCCTTAGCCTTTGGCTTTGGACCCAAATAGGGGTCCCCTTGCTATTTAGGATGGGCCCCATAATCCTCTTTAATAAAGCCATTTTTCCATATACAGTAAAATAAACTAATGTATAATAAAATAGTTATTAAAATGACATGCATACCTGTCTCTAAACCAGTGTTTGGGTTACAAAGTAACCATCAGCTTAAAGGGGTAGTTGATCCTTAAATTAACTTTTAAATATATAATATTCAATATCTTTGACTGACTTTGACCATCTTGGAATTTCAGATGGTGTCTAGTTGCTAGGCTCCTGCTTTTATACAGGTCACGGAACACCAGGGTGATTTTAATATCCTCATATTTTACAACAAGCAGGTACATTATATATATATATATATATATATATATATATATATATATATATATATATATATATATAATTATAATAGACAAGTTTCCATGAGTAGTGTGAATTACATCACTAAAGGTGGCTATAGATTTTTCGACCATTTTCATGCAATCCGACAAATCCATCAAATTATAGTGTTTAGCGGGCACTGAGCGAACGATTTTTCGTCCGACATCGGTCAGAAAATCGATCAGGTTAGAAAATTTGTATTGCCCAAAGTGAAATGTATCCATTTTTAGATGATCATTTCAGGTCTACGATAATGAAAATATCTTCTATATAAGGCATTTAAGAATTGTTTGGTATAAGAATGAAAACTGGGTAAATAGACAGGCCCGAATTTGTGGAGAGGCCACCAAGGCCCGGGCCTAGGGCGGCAGAATTTTAGGGGGCGGGATGAAGCCCAACCACACCCACATTGGGTCAGAAACACTGGGGATTCGCAGGATATACCATAGTTTTTTAAACTTCCCATATGCCAATCCCCATTGCTTCGTTCCCAATGATGAAAATTTGCAGGAATAAAGGGAGGGGATGGGGGCGACGAACCACAGTGGGCCTAGGGGCACCCGCTGTATAAATCCGGCCCTGTAAATAGACTGCTGTTTATATAGTGAATAAAGTACCCCATCTTGTATTCCTGATATTTTGCAACAGGGGGTACTTTATTTATTATAAATAATGAGTCATGTGACAAAGACGAGGTCACTAAGCTCCGATTATAACCAATGACATCACTAAGCACTGTTTATAAGGATATAATTTACATGATATTCATGGCTTTTGTGTATTATATAGTGAATAAAGTACCCCCTCTTGTAAAATATAAGGATATTATAAGTAACCAAGGAGTTTCATGACCATATAAAAACACGAGGCCGAAGGCCGAGTGTTTTTATACAGGTCATGGAATTCCGAGGTAACTTCTAATATCCTCATATTTTGCAACTGGGGGTACTTTATTTATTATAAATAGTGAGTCATGTGACAAAGACGAGGTCACTAAGCTCCGATTATAACCAATGACATCACTAAGCACTGTTTATAAGGATATAATTTACATGATATTCATGGCTTTTGTGTATTATATAGTGAATAAAGTACCCCCTCTTGTAAAATATAAGGATATTATAAGTAACCAAGGAGTTTCATGACCATATAAAAACACGAGGCCGAAGGCCGAGTGTTTTTATACAGGTCATGGAATTCCGAGGTAACTTCTAATATCCTCATATTTTGCAACTGGGGGTACTTTATTAATTATAATCACAAGTTTCAGTGAGTCATGTGACAGAAATGACATCAGAACTCACCGTTTATAACTGATGACATCAGAACTCACCGTTTATAAGGATATAATTTACAGGATATTCATGGCTTTTGTGTATTATAAGGATATAATCTGCAGAATAATTTGCAGGATTATTATATAGGAAAATGTACTGTACACAGATATGTGGATGGATCAAAATAAGTACAAATTTGTGAGTTTTCTTACAAAATTCTTCAACGCACATTTGTTGTGTCTGCAGGCCTCAAAGTTTGGGCGCACAAGCACACCACTTAGACATTGCATGTGACATCAATAAGCACCAATTATAACAGATGACATCACTAACCACCATTTATAAGTATTCCCCATAGGCTAACATTGCACCTTGGTAGGTTTTAGGTGGCGAAGTAGGGGGTCGAAGTTTTTTTTAAAGAGACAGTACTTCGAATGGTTGAATATTCGAATGATTTTTTGTTTGAATCGTTCGGTTCGAATTGTAGTCGAAGGTCGAAGTAGCCAAAAAAAATATTCGAAATTCAAAGTTTTTTTATTCTATTCCTTCACTCGAGCAAAGTAAATGTGCCCCTTAATGTATCAATTACAGTTTACAGGGTTGGCGACCCCCCTCCCAGAGCTGCTTTAGAAGGTGAAAAATGACACTTTACACTTCAATATTAAAAAAACAGTCACATATAGAAAATAGAAAGTAATAGGTTAAAGTCTTTATGTCTGAAAACAACTGAACTGTGTTGGAAGGTGAACAACCCCTTTAAACTCCAACAGAGTATTCTGAGAGGTCCAGTTCAACAATAGCTGCAGGGTCATATGTTAGACATGCCCAATATAGATTTTAGATTAAACAGGCCACACATGGTTTATTCATGCTGGCAAAATCAGTTCAGTTCCATGTTCAAATTCAGGTCCTTGTCTGGGTTACTACATAATCCTTTCAATAATCAAAATGTAAAAATGAACAATTGCCATGTGTAGGGAGGGGTCAGCGTTGCCTGTTTTGGGATAGCAGACATATTACTTTGATCTGCGAGGATTAGCTGTGTTGTGAACAGAAGTAAATCATCTGCTGGATTAGCACCCAGTCCTAGCGTGAGAATATGAAAAATTGATCACTTTGATTTTCATTGATTGCTGTGGATGTATCATTTGAAATACCATTATCTTCACTATAGTGCATTCAGGCAAGGGGTCTCTACATATGTGTTCCTGTCAGTCATGTGGGATTTTTATACTTGAAACCGGTCATAAAGTTGTTTCTTTAAACCCACAGAACTGCCGGTTGGTGTATAACAGGCTCAGAGATTGTTATAAATAGCAATTTAAGCAGAGTGGATCCTCAGGAAAACCTGTTTTGGTGCTGGCAGAGGGACATAATGTAGTACTTGCATGCAACATGAGGCCAACCTGAAAATAAAGAGCCAGAGGGTGTGGCAGTTCTACGGAAATATAAGAAAGAAGTAGGCAAAGGCCGGGCTTTTTTGCCATCTGTGACATGTACAAGCACAGATCAAACTTTCAGATCCAAATGCTTGTGTTTTTTTCAGTGTGTAAAGCATAATCAAACAACACTTTTCAATTGTTATGATACCAGAGAAGTACAAAGGAAAATGGGGCTCCCATCAGTCATGACTAGTCACATGACCACAGAAATGTGACACCTGGGCTGTTACAAAGCACCTTGGCATAACACGAATTTGGTGTGTGTATTTGTGTGTGGGTTATTATCTATTTGTGTATTATGTGTTTGGAATTTTCATATCTACACTATACCATGCTATTTTTTTTTAAATAAACCTGTTTTCAAGAAGTATCCATTGCGAGTACATCCTTTATGGTTTATTTATGAACACGTGTGGGTAATACAAGCTTCAGAAACATTTCTGTTCCCACAAAGAGTTACTGTATGTTTACTCTGTGTTTCCTTAATTATTTTCTGCAGGTGCCACAGTTTCCCCCCAACAGTGCAAACACCTAGTGGCAATGACTTGTCTCACAATGAAAATGACACTAATGCACTAGTGGATGTGGGTGTTAGTGTGCATGTGATAAGAGTATTGGGGAGTATTGTAAGCTCCATAGTGCAGGAACTTCTGTAGGCTCTTAGTTTGGTGGAGATGTATAAATAGTTGCCAAAACATATGAAATGTAACAACTTTGGATAAGTGTTTAATTTAAGTCTTCAAGATAACCACAACCTGGTTAGGACCAGAAATAATACTTTACAGGTGATGTACAACTTTGCGACAGGAAGCGCAATGAAAGCAAACACAGCAAGATTCATGTACAATAGCCATGTCTAACTTGAGCTTTCTAAACCTTGTAACATAGTGCTGTGTATTTATACATGTCTCATGTGTTTGTTATCAGGAACTGTGAAATCTCATCCCATGTATAGCTACTGGAATGTATATCCTGGTACACATATGCCTAGTCCCTAGTTACTTACTTCCAGTCATGGATACTAGATTTGACCACTTGAGAGCCTATAAACAGCCTAAAAACAAGCACCCTATTTATCTGGAATCTATACTTTGCATAAATGCAATACAATGAATTTTTTTACAAGAGAAGAGGAAATAAGAAGGGTAAAAAAAATAGACAAACATAAAGTAAACTAAGCATGTACAGTATCTGTACAGAAATTACGTTGGTCTCTCTGTTCTCCGGAGATACAGAACTGTATGAGGCCAGAGTAGAAGAAGATGTGTTCCCCTGTGAAAGCAGAAGAATGATTATAAACTTTAACAAATGTATATAAATCGCTTCCCAATGCTGCTATAATGTGTTGCGTATTGTTTTCAGACATGGAAACCCCTATTATGCTGATAGTGTACCATTATAGGAATGCAATACAATAAAGACAAAAGTTCTTTTTCAGTTCATGTAATAAAAGACTCTGGGGCTCATTTATAAATACTGGGCAAATTTGCCCATGGGCATTAACCCATAGCAACCAATCAGTGGCTGGCTTTTTTCAACAGGCTGCAGGTGGAACAATGAAAGGAAACATTTGATTGGTTGCCACGGGTTCTGCCCAGGTGCAAATTTGCAGAGTCTTTAAAAGCGAGCCCACTAATTTGTTTGTAATGACAATGAGTTAGTAATGTAATGAGTTAGCTTAGACTGTCATTTAATGGGTGTGACACCAATTCTCCTTTCATGAGACCTGCTCAGTGTGAACATTTTAGACAGGTAAATGTCTTTGGAGGTAAAAATGTATAATTTTTACCCCCCCCCCCTCACTCCATGTATTATAGGTAACTTAGGGAAAGTGGGGACCTGATGCTCCTGTAATATACACCAGTGTTTTAGAATCATTTTTTTCAACCTTGTTTGAATTCACATAACATGTTTTTACAAAAGGTATTTTTTATTATTACTTCTTATGGGTTCAGGTTGCAAGGTCTCTTTATGTTCAGTTTTTACCACCGTCATCTTTTCCAACTCATAACAGGTTTGGCTTTTAGGCACAATGCAATACTGGTTAGGAGGGTGGAAACTGTTTCATAGGGGGAATCATAATAATGCCGTTAAAGGGAAATGTCTTTAAAATATTGTATAATAATATAGTAATTGCTCCCACTAATTCATGGAACACATCGTTTTCATCTATTGACATTTTTGCTAAAAAAAAGTGGGTGTGACTGTTTTTGTGTCAAAAGTATAAAACATTTGAGAATTTGACGTATGCACATCATTTTAACCAACCATTTTTATGTCAAAATGTCCCCCCTGATAAGGGGTCTTTCTATAATTTGGATCTCCATTCATTGTCTACTAAAAAAATAATTGAAACATTAAATAAACCAGTAGGATTGCTTTGCCTCCAGAAAGGATTAATTACAGTATATCATAGTAGCAATCAAGTACAAAGTACTGTTTTAATAATACAGAGGAAAAAGGAAATTTTGAATTATTTCATTAAAATGGCATCAATAGGAGATGACTGCTTTCTGGATAGCAGGTTTTTGGGTTAACAGATCCCATACTTGCAACCTAATTTGGCTTAAGTCTGTATAGAGAATTATTTTGGTGCTTAAAACAACATTTTTTCAGCAATTTTTAACATGTATATGACACGTTTTAAAAATTGTCAGCTTTACAGCAAATCCATAAAACTGCTCACTTAAAAGGTTATTGGAATGCATAAAACTGATTTTTGAAATTATTCATAATGAAATTCGCGTATGATGGAGCAAGATTCACACCCATATGGGTGCCTTGGATTTGTAATTTAATAAAACCCGAACTCCGTGGGTCACGTTTCAGTGGTGCTCTATCTGGGAACTTTGCTGCTCAACAGTTCCATGTATACAGCAGTAACCCACAAGATTCAGATGGCACACATAGCAAAATGTGCTTAAACTTTGTGATTTATTTAGATCTCTGCACAACGTTTCAGGGGAGCACTTGATAAAGGGGGTTGATCCCCTGAAACGTTGTGCAGAGATCCAAATAAATCACAAAGTTTAAGCACATTTTGCTATGTGTGTGCCATCTGAATCTTCTTGGTTCCTTGGATTTGTAAGCAGTACCAATCATGGAACCTGAAGTAGTTCTTAGTAAGATTAAAATCCATGTCGTTTATTATCAATTGGATCTTGTATTGCTTGCTCGCTGTAGTAAATAGTCCTGTGTAAATTCTACACCCTCTTTATGCGGAATTGAGATGTTTGAATCTTTCACATTGAGTGGACATAAAAGTTTGTTTCTATACTGATATCTAGGTTCTGTAATAATATCCTCAATAAATATCTTCTTGTGCCCTTAAATGACACCTATCAGAATTAAAAATAATGTTTTGTGAAAAGAATGCTGGACTCTGTTAGACGGCACATCTGGTGGAAGAAACAATTGTTCCCCAATAGGTGCCCTTTAAAAAAAAGAAGCTGAAGATTGTAAAATCAGCCAATGGTGGGAATCTTAGTGGTGTGCCTACCTAGCACCTCTATTGAGCACACTGCAGTTATTCTGAAGTCAGCAACTTTAGAGTATGTTTTTTACAAAAGACCTGCACTTTGCACTGCAGAATTACATTTAATGTATTCTTTGAGCAATGTATTAATATTGATGCTACAGTGTACACCATGCAGTTAAGCTCTTGCAATTCACTTTCTCAATTAACTGTACACCTATTGGCCTTTAAATATTGCACTTTTGCTGTATTCACCCAGAATGAAATGTATGTGTGTGTGTGAGCATATATTGTAAATGTAGTTTTCCCATAAACATAAGGAGCCATTAAGCTATAAATAAGTGGTGATATTCGAGCTGGCAGAGGAGCAGGCAAAGATGAACCAGCAAACCACAGGATATTTCAGATGTTGCCCCATTAAATCCCATAGCAGTTGGCTGCACATGGCTTATTCCCAGTGCAATCTGACACTCATTTGCAGAATGTTTTCAAAGTATTTTCTGCTCCCTTTTACTGCAATTGACTTCTTGTTGTTGCCTAAAAATGTGCCTGTGCGTGGTCTCCATATAATAATCAGCAGAATGGGGCTATTTGTGGCGCATCTCTTTGCCATAGATGTGAGCCAATCCACAGTGTTGGTTGAATACACACTTGCAGTGCTTCTTTATTGACTTGTGTATGTTTTATTATTGTGAGTAGGAGCTGCCTTCATGCTTCCTTTGCTGAAGTAACCTTACATATCCATACATTGCACTGAATGCCCCTTAATTATCTTAAAAACAATGTACTCGGCACAAAGATCCATATGAAACATTAAAGGGCCTAACGGGAATATTTGTATTTGTTGAAAGGGGTCTGTCGTCAAAAGAGTTCTGAATATTCTTCACTACATACTATCTCTGCATGTAAATGTAAAATACTCAGTTTGTGTTCATTCAGTCCCTTAGGTTGATTGTGGGGTTTTTTTTGTATGTTGTGAACTAGAGCCTAACAGCTGCTAAATGCTTTTGTACCCAGGTGCATAGAAACTGACCCATCAACTGTCACACCCCAGTCACAGCTATTACGTTTCATTTTAGGAGCAGAGGGAAGAGGACCTGCAGACATTCTCTTGTGCTTTAAATAATTAATAATTAAATACACGTTCATTTAGTAAAAATAGTGCAGCCTCTCCTTAGTAATTAAATATATCCCTGTGTTTTCATAAGATGTAATATAGTTGGTTCTACCACAAATCTGTCAAGAGACTGGTGCTGGAGATTCATTTATTACTGTCCATTTCTCCCCTCCCATGCCTCCATGTAATTGCTTTTGTTTTTATTTAAACAGAATGTTTGCTAAGAATTTATGGTGCACTGACAGAGCAAGCGGACACATTTTTCTTGAGGTTACCATGGATACATTTGTGTATGAATTTGCCCTCTGTACAAAAAGTGTTTTTAATGATGTCGTATACTGAATGTTCTAGGGCTGCTCTACCCTCCTTGGCCACCCATCACCTGCTTGGCCTGCTGATTATTGCTATACTTGCTTCCCAACCCTGTTACATATTACAAATTGTGCTTTGACTTCTGTCCTTCCATGCAGAACCATGCCAGCAACGATGTTCCCTTCATTTAATAGGGAAATACAATGCCTATGGGTTGGGATCAGGAATGCCCAAAGGATTCAGAGCCCAGTGGTCTCTGCAACTGGCCAATGACTCTGCAACATGTACAAGCCTGCCCTTTATTAATCATTGTTCTTGATGAATATATAGCCTCTCTTTCCTGTCCAGTTACAGTCATATGAAAAAGTTTAGGAACCCCTCTTTATTCTTTGGAGTTTTGTTTATCATTGGCTGAGCTTTTAAAGTAGCAACTTCCTTTTAATATATAATATGCCTTATGAAAATAGTAGTATTTCAGCAGTGACATAAAGTTTATTGGATTAACAGAAAATTTGACAGGTGCATAAATTTGGGCACCCCAACAGAGATATGACATCAATAATTAGTCAAGCCTCCTTTTGCAATTGTAACAGCCTCCAGACACCTCCTATAGCCTTTGATGAGTGTCTGAATGGCGGTATTTTTGACCATTCATCTATACAAAACTTAAGTTAAATGTGATTTAACAGCCTGCTTCAAACCATCCCATAGATTTAGATGATATTCAAGTCGGGGGACTGTGACGGCCATTCCAGAATATTGTACTTCTCCCTCTGCATAAATGCCTTTGTAGATTTCAAAGTGTGTTTAGTGTCATTGTCTTGTTGGAATATCCAACCTCTGCGTAACTTCAACTTTGTGACTGATGCTTGAACATTATCCTGAAGAATTTGTTGATATTGGGTTGAATTCATCCGACCCTTGATTTTAACAAGTCCCTGAACTAGCCCCATAGCATGATGGAACCTCCACCAAATTTGACAGTAGATAGCAGTTGTTTTACTTGGAATACGATGTTCTTCTTCTACCATGCAAAGCGCTTTTTGTTATGACCAAATAACAAAATTTTTGTCTCATCAGTCCAAAGCACTTTGTTCCAAAATGACTGTGGCTTGTCTAAATAAGCTTTTGCATGCAGCAAGCGACTCCGTTTGTGGTGTGAGTGCAGAAAGGGCTTCTTTCTCATCACCCTGCCATACAGATGTTCTTTGTACAAATTCCTCTGAATTGTAGAACGATGTACAGATACACCATCTGCAGCAAGATGTTCTTACAGGTCTTTTGGAGGTGATCTTTGGGTTGTCTGTAACTATTCTCACAATCCTCCGCATATGCTGCTCCTGTATTTTTCTTGGCCTGCCAGACCTGGGTTTTACAGCAACTGTGCATGTGGCCTTTCATTTCCCGATTACATTGCTTACAGTTAAAACTGACAGTTTAAACCTCTGAGATAGCTTTTTGTAGCCTTCCCCTAAACCATGATACTGAACAATCTTTGTTTTCAGATCTTTCGAAAGTTGCTTTAAGAATGTGAGATGCTGACGTTTTGTTTAGGTCGTATACTCTGTTGAAGACCGTATCCATTCCAGAACAGACCACCCCCAACTTCTGATTTCATACACACTTTCACCTTTTCTGCAATGTAAGTTTATAACGTATATCCCCCCCCCCCACACACACACACATTAAAGTACTTAGTAATTCACCAGGCATATGACAACATTGTGACCCCCATTAGAGAACAGCTCTTTTACTTTCTCTGACACAGTGACCTCACCAATTCATGTTACAATAGCCCAAGTTTACCTATTCCTGATACCCTGCTGCCTCCGGCATTCCATACACCCTCGCTGAATAGGGCAGAGCCTGTGATAAAAAAGCAAATTTCCAAGTTTGATCACACACTGACACAGATGGCACACACAGAATGAAATGCCCAAATGGCAGATGCAGTTTACTGAAGAAGAGGTGGGATGGCATGGCTCTGCATCTCTCCCCAATTTTAGAACCATTTATGGTTTTTACTATTAGTTTACACGCAGTTATCCCTTACATGGGTGGTTGCTTTAGAGCAGGCACTAAAACCATTAGCATCGTCAAGCAATTGCATTGCCCAGTGTCAGTAGGGTGAATGGAATTAAATGATTCATTGTATTGATCGCTTGTATTTTGAAGGATAATATTAATAATTCAGATTAGATAGCAATTCTACATTAAGTGCAGGGCCACAGTAAGAGATGAGAGAGGGGGCAATTACAATGCAGGAATACCAAACCTGCAGGCTTTTAGGTATTGCTGAATTACAACTCCCAAATGCCCCTGACAGCCTTTATATAACTGTGAAATACTAGATGGCTGTAGGTTGTACAGTGTGTGCGTCCCTGATTTATGTATGTTGTATTGTAGGCAGGATGAACTGTATAACATTAGAGGTTGTAGAGTGTATACTCAGCACTGAGTGCTGTACAGCCTGTGTGAGACAGATGGCTTGCAATAGTGTGATAGTTTAACAGCCTTCACAGATAGCTTTTGTTTGTTTTGGCGTGGTGTCAGGGAAACAATAAAAGAACTTTGGCCTTATCTTTTTAACCGAAACCTGCGTGCACGTATATCTGGCCCCACGTGTCTCAGTGAACTGCTTCAGGGAGAGGGGTAGTCATCTGGAAACTGTTCCCCCAGATTCAGGTGAGTGGGGACATGAATACAATCAATACATTCATACCAGTGACGCGCTACTGCAGCGTTTTTTGCACAAACTTGCTGTTACACAAAGATAATGCACAAAGCACAACAATGCTATTCTGTTTCTATTGTACACAAAGAGAACAGACTCCTAAATATGCAGCATGCAAGCCTATGTCCTGCTGTGTACCTGCAGACACACATGTTTAATGAATGAGACAATAGAGTCATATTTATGGAGACGGGGAAAAAGAGGAGTGACCTCATGAAAAACACAATTTCTGTGCAATGCAACTAGACTCCAAGGAAAACATTAGACAGAACAAAGCACAATTTTTATTTACTAATCAATGATACATTCGCATTTATAGATGTATCACCTTTTCTTGGATGTCAACTCTGCAGAAATATATATATTTCAGACTCTCGTGAAAATAACATAGTTTGCTAACAAGGTGCATAAAATCAAAGTTGCCATTTACCTCTATATACCTTTAAGTCCTGGTAGCTGACTAATCTATATTAACCTATATTTTGGATTCAAGCAGTTTTGTGACCATAAATGACAAAGTATTGCTGTATTATTACAAAAAAAAGAAAAAAATAATTATTTGCTTAAAATCAGAAATGGCCTTCATGTAATTTAGAACTTTCTGGATAATGGGTTTCTAAATAATGAATACCATACCTATCCATGTACATATATATAGGTTCAGTTACTGGCAATCTTCCAAAATATTTTAATCCCATTTCAGTCTCATCTGTATACCTCCCTTAAGGGTAACATGTGTCTGTCTTCGCAGGTCTTGGAGACATTTGAAAATTCAGCCAGTGAACCCCTTTATCTGATCTGCATGAATATAACATTCCAGTGAGTATATATTTATGTACAGTCTATCAATAGCTAAACACAGCATAGACAAAATGCACTTTAAAGCAGCATAAACCTTTCCTAATACTGTCTCCTGTTTGCTGCCTCTAGCTCTTCACAATATTTCAGCATTATTTACAGGTGCAAGAGATGCGTCCCATCATGATTATTATTATATCTGTCATCTTGCTTTAATATAGTAAGATTTCTGATAAATTTGTTGTTTGCTGAAATGACATTAGTGTAAGAGGGCTTTTCACCAGTTTTGTTGCATTCTGCATCTTGCCTGCCAATTGCAGACATTCTGGAGGCTTGATGTGGGTACGCAAATGATATGTGTTAGCCCAATACTATCAGTCTATTAGCCCTAAGCAGGTTTAATGTCTTGCAACTGTCAGTGCTGCACTCTTTTAGCTATAGTCAGGTGATCCCACTGGGGGCCAATAAAAAGGCAGCCAAGTTTAGGAGTTTTACTTTGAAAGTAAGTTGCAGGTAAAACTTAGTTCCTTTGTAAAATGTATAATGAAGCAATTGAATTCTTAATGCATCAGATGCAAGTTGAGTGTAGGACTGGCCAGATATGGGATGACTTTGACATAGTTGGCCAGCTTAAATATATTGCAATATATGGACAAACAATCCCTGTTTTATTTAAGGTAAGGCATTTTTTGTAGCTTAAGGCACAAAATGTTTCAATGTCCTTAATATATTGATAATGGGTTGAGTGCAGAGGATTTCTTGTATTTGCACTCTGAATTGTGTCAGATGCAGATAAACACTTTTGCATTTGCAATGGTCAGGGATGCAAGTAACTTACTGTATGGATTGTAAGGGCTTCAGTTTTGCGCTCCTTAGCTCTTAGTTGAGAAGGAAAGGAATAATCACTAGGGGGGCTGCCAAAATATTGCCAAATTTTATTATAATTGCTTACCTGTAAGACCCTGAATTGGTGCTTATGTTTGCTGAAAACAAGTAATTATGACTTTCTTTCGCCTTTATTCACTTTCCCGCTAAGACAATGATCCACAACCAGTGGCTCGCGAGCAACATGTTTCTCACCGACCCCTTGGATGTTGCTCCTAGTGGCCTCAAAACAGTTGCTTATTTTTTAATTCCAGTTTTGGAGACAAGTTTTGGTTGCATAAAAACCAGGTGTACTGCCAAACAGAGTCTCCTGTAGGCTGCCAGTCCACATAGGCACTGCCAAATAGCCAATCACAGACCTTATTTGGCACCCGGGATATTTTTCATGTTTGTGTTGCTACCCAATTCTTTTGAATGTGGCTCACAGGTAAAAAAAAAGTTTGGGGATCCCTGCTCTAAGGCAACCACAACGTTGTGAGGCACTGCAACCAACACATTTTTTTCTTACAAAGATTTTTGTGTGAAAGCGATTAGTACTTGTTTTGGGCCACACCCCTCTCTGTGCACAGAGAAACAGAAATCCAAAGGTACATTAGTACTTGTGCCCCAGACCAAAGAAAAATAGACCTCATCCATGTCTTGACAAGGAATAAAATGCACATAAAACAGAAACTTTTGAACATTCTTAAATATATGGGGAACCGAGTTTGAACTGAACCTTGCAATTCCATAAGAAAGAGAATTTTGTTTGTGTTGTGTATCAGAGACTTTATGTGACTGTCTCTTCCCCTGTAATACAGGAACAAAATGCAGTAATGCGAGAAGAAGACAACACCTTCAAGAAGGATGATTCTGTTTCCTCGGTGCTCTGCCCTTCTTATTCTTGTTCCTCACCTCACATCTGTAGCTCCTCAATTGTTGCTCCCCTCCCTTTCCAACCCTCTTCATCTTTTGAACCCCCTTCTGTCTAC
Organism: Xenopus laevis; assembly: GCF_017654675.1. Classification (NCBI taxonomy): domain Eukaryota; kingdom Metazoa; phylum Chordata; class Amphibia; order Anura; family Pipidae; genus Xenopus; species Xenopus laevis. Next base: position 71,824,785 of record NC_054385.1, read on the forward strand.
CCATCTCTCCCCTCTGTCCCTAATTCTATCTGCCCAGAGGATTCTCCTTTGTCAGACAATTTATTTTGTCCGTATAGTTCCTCTAATTTTCCTTCTTCTAATGGTCATTCTTTTCCCAGTCCTTACTGTCAGTCTGAACACCCTGTGCCTACATGTGATTTAAATATGCCTTCAGACATTTCTATTGATTATCTTCCACTCTATCATAATTCTCCTAATCACATGCAACATTCTATCACCTCTCCTCATACATCCACAAACAATGGCCCAGCTGGTATCTCTTCATTTTGCTTATCTCCTGGAGAACAATGTCCTATGTGTTATGCAGTACCTTCTAATCCAGATAATATCTCCTCCACAACTTTTGACCAGGTTCCAAGCACATACACCAATCCTCATTCAGAATCTTGTTTGAGCACTTCTTCAGAAATTAGCCAATGTATCTCGCATTCCTGCTTTTACAAACATCCATATGAAGACTCTTGTAACAATGTAGCCCCAGTTGATCCTTTAACATCGATACCTACATGTATTTCCTCTGATTTCTGTCTATCTGATGGACAGTCAAGAAACACTTCTCCTTCTCCAGACAACTGTTCCTCTTGCTCTTTGGCTCCCTCTACATCTTTTATTCCTAACAAGGACCTCATACATTTACACACATTTTCCAGTCATGTTGAATTTTCTTCTTCACTGTCAAGCAATACCCTCACATGTTGTTCTCATGCACCTTTGCCTATGGCACCTCATTTGTCCTCTGTGCACCTTGCCAGACAGATGGATTCTAATGGATGTAAAATGTGTTATGCATCAGTGGAGAACCGGACCCGGTAAGTAATGTAAAATGACTGTTCAATATTTTCCTCTATCATTCCTTTATCTTAACAGCATTGTGCTATTCTACTTTATTTATTTATTTTTTACATTGTGGCTTATTCTAACCTTGAGGTTTTTTTCCACATTCCAAAGAATGGATGAATACAAGCATCAATGTGAACAGTTCCTCGATGATCTGTCTCGATTTGAAGACTGGTTAAAAGGAATACAGATGACATTATCTTTACCAGATGTATCCCAAGCTCTTCACAGAGAGGCCAAGTTGGCTCTGCGCAGGCATGAGGTCAGTGACTGCCAAGATACTGACTCTTTTCTTATTAAACCACTCCTGATACCAAGTGTTCATGACTGCCATTCAAAATGTATTTTATTTCTGTTCCAAATTCTTATTTCTTTTAATTTTCTATTTCTAAAGTCTACCTAACAGTGCTATAGCCATACAAATGTTGTCAAATTCTCCTTAACAAATAGGTTGTGCTAAAGGAATTGCGGGAAAAACTATTGGACCTGGAGTCCTTGAACATAAAATACTGGAAGCTTGCACAAGTACCTCACCAGATATTTCTTCCCAATAACCTTTGCAGTAGGATGCAAGAAGTCAACCAGTTCTTGGACAAAGTTCAAAAGGAGGCTGAGGAAGTGATTCAGGCACTAAAGGTACCTCAATATCAAGATGATAAGAGAGACGTCACTGCTCTGTAATACTTTTCTCTGTTCAAGTAATCCAGCAGCAAAAAACAAAGTTCACATACTTCATTTGTCTTCCTGTAGATAAGAGTTCAACAAAGAGAGGAGTTTGATGCAGACCGGGAGGAGATGAGACTTTGGCTTACAGAAATGGACCTCGGACTGTCCAGTGTGGAATATATGTATAATGGGAATTCTACTGAGAAAATACATCGGCTGCAGGTTAGAATGGGAAGACATACCATTTCAAATGTCTTTATTTTGTTTTAGCAGTGCCACTGATGCAATTTCACCAGCAGATCACCCTATTACCAGATTATCCACTTATGATGCTACCAGGACCGCCATCAGAAATCGCAGGGCCCCATACAACAAAATTTCCTGGGCCCCCTGGGCTGCACCCACCTCAAGCCCCAACTACAGGTCCGCCCTCCCCACCCCACAGGTCCACCCCCCACCACACAGTAAAAAAAAACAAAAAAAATATTGGTGGCTAGGGTTCCCACATGTTAATAAAAAATAAAGAGATATTGGTGGTCAGGGCCCCCCATAAAAAAAAACATTTGTGGCCAGGACCCCCCCCATTAAAAAATATTGGTGGCTAGGACCCCACATGAGAAAAAAAAATTGGTGGCCAGGGCCCCCCCACACACACACATTATGAGAAAATTGTTGGCCAGGGCCCCTTAAACGTCCATGCCTTCACGAAGTCAGCAGCTCTCAGAAAGATGGGGGGCCCGGCTAATCAAGTAAGTGTGGCGTGGCCGGGCCCCCCTTACCCTCGGGGCCCCCTACAACTCTCCCCTCTGTCCCCCCCTGATGGCTGCCCTGGATGCTACTGTCTCCCAACAGCAGATCAGTTGCCTCCAAAAAGTTCAGCTTCCAGCAATAAATGAGAAATGAGCCCAAGTTATAGAATATTTGGGTCAAAATGTATTTGATACCCATGGGCCTATAATGGGATAATGAAATGGTAGATATAATATTTTCATATTTATTTAATAGTGTAATGGGGTAAGGAGACTTTAATTAGATTTAGTTCACAAAGTATGGTGTAAACCAGACATGTCCAAAATCAGGCCCGGGGGCCAAATGCGGCCCGTTTTCAAATTTACACCGGCCCTCAGCCTCCATCATGAAATTAATAATAATGCAGCCTGCCAGCACAGTGCAATCAGGAATCGAGTAGCCATAGCAGTAATATTTGGGCACATTAGTGAAATGATCTGCCACTTGGTCTATACTGCTGCCTGTGTGCTGAAGGTGTTAGTAATAGACACGTACTGGCACATAGTGATGCGCCGCTCTCACATACTTCTTTAGGGCTGAAGGTGGAATAGATGTACTTACGTACCAGTACAGTAAACGAAATACTTATGCGAGAGCCGTGCGTCACTACGTGCCAGTACGTGTCTATTACTAACACCTGCAGCACACAGGCAGCAGTATAGACAAAGTGGCAGATCATTTCACTAATATGCCCAAATATTACTGCTACGGCTATGTGATTCCTTGTTTAAATGAGTTAAATGATGTTAATGGTTCAAAGAATGTCAGGCTGAATGGTCGGCCCCCACACATTTTCACCTCACGAAATCTGGCCCTTGTTGCAAAAAGTTTGGACACCCCTGGTGTAAGCCAAAAAGCTATGAAAACCCCCGCCTTACATTAATAACATATAATCAGTGACTCTCATACTAGCATTATTGTATAATGTAATAATTTCTAACCATAGGCTCACGTTATAGCAGTGATAATTCTCCTGCACAGCTCACCTTTTACTACTGATGACATGGACCCTTCATCTCATTCTGTAGTATAAATAACTGAACCAATACTATGCAGATTAAAGTTCTAACATTAGAACTGGTACCATCCTACAAGCACCTTATCTTTTCTCTGACAATCTACAGCTCATTTTTTTACTAATGCCATACAACCAACCATTCATGTAACAATGTAGTCTTTCCCAAAATGTGTCTATGGCTTGGAACAGTGGCAGAGAGCTAAACCTGAAGGCAACATATGGTAGATTTGGGAGGGATGCCTATTTTCTGTTAGATACACCTGAAAAGTTAATTAGAGTAACATCTGGGGATGAAACCTACTTGCTTTACTAGATATTCTTGGAACAATGACTAAAAGAAAGATACATCAATGTTTTCCTTTTGCGACATTTTTGTATACTAAAGGGGCCCTGACCAAAGACTGGAACTCAATTGGAGACTTGAACAGAGTAAGCCCGGGGACCACTGCTTAACCTGTAGAACTGATTACTAAGCACTAGCTCTGTTCATAATGCTGTTCATCCACTGGCCCTGGTAATAAAAACAGCTCATCTAATAGAACTAATATGCCTACGATGTTTCCTAACACCCTGCCACTGTGATACGTCCCTGTGTGTATCATCATCATAACAAATGTTACAGTACTACATTTGGGAGCTTCATAAACCTGAAGCTGGAAACTATCATTGAACTTATGTCCAGAATATTTTAAAATATAGGACTAAAAATAGTATAATTATAATTACAATGCTTAAGAATTCAGATCGGTTGGAATATTTTCGCATAGGAACCTGCAGCTCCACCCACCCCATTGTTAACGCAACTTTACACAGTTTATCTCTCATAACTCTCATAATATATATGATTTTAGGAATTTCAGGAAGATGTACGCAGTACTATGAAGCGCATGGATAAACTCCTTGAGCGTGGGGATCAACTGATAGAAGAAAGTGATCAACTTGATGCTGAATTTTTAGAGAATGAATTGAAGGAGTTGGGCTCCTACTGTCAAGACATATTCATTCGATTTTCCCGCTTCCAAAAACGTCTTGTGAGCACGAAGCTGGTAAGTAAAACTAGTGAATTATACACTGTAGAAGGAAGGCCTTATTATTAGCTCTCTTTTTGTTTGGGGCATTGGAATTAATAGGACAAGTACAATGCATCCAGTATGAGTAAAGCCCACTAGATGAACACAGACTCCCTGTTTCCTTTGAGGTTTTTGAAGATAACTTGCTGGTTGATGACCTGGAAACCATGTCACTTGGCTCTTCTGAAGTTTTCTGTGAGCTAGAAAGAGAAGATGTGGAAACTCAGAATCCATCTCTAAAACTGTCTGGCCCTTGTCTGCTGGCCTGTAAGCAGGAGGCTCCTGTGGGGGCACCAAATGTTGACTTGGAGTGGGACCCTTTGGGTGATGTTGGGACATCTGAATCTATTGATGGAGGAGAGTCTTTCCACACAGCTAACTCTGGTGAATACACTTTATACTCCACTTGCTTTATTTCTGTGTTCTGCTTATTTGCTGTCTCAGTGTTGGTCTCTAATATTATTACCCATTTCCCCTCTTTTATAGCTTCTGTAGTAATAATTCAGAATAGACTCGCATGCTGCTCCCAACATGTAATCAAAGGCATGTGTCTATATGGAATATGCCTATGAGTATTTGTCAGGATCTACAAATCACGTTAGGTTTCTAAGTGAAGTAGACTTTCCTTTATCACTGCTATATGTGAATATTGGTGTGTACCTCCTATTGGATTCCCCACACCTATAGGTCTGGGGTGCAGCGCCCAGAATAGTTAAATGGGTTGTTCACCTTTAATTTAACTTTTAATACGGCGTAGAGAGTGATATTTTGAGACAATTTGCAATTGGTGTTAATTCTTTAATATTTGTGTTTTTTGAGTTATTTCAGTTTATATTCAGCAGCTCTTCAGTTTGCGGTTTTAGCAATCTGGTTGCCAGGGTCCAAATTACCCTAGCAACCATGCATTGATTTGAATTAGAGATTGGAATATGAATAGGAGATGACCTAAATAGAAAGATGAGTAATTAAAATTAGCAATAACAATAAATGTGTAGCTTTATAGAACATTAGTTTCATGATGGGGTCAGTGACCCCCATTTGAAAACTGGAGAGAGTCAGAAGAAAAAGGCAAATAATTAAAAAACGATAGAATATAAATAATGAAGACCAGCTGCAAAAGTTGCTTAGAATTGGCCTTTTGGTAACATAATAAAAGTTAACTTGAAGGTGAAACATTGTAACTTCTGTAATATGAGCTATACTTAGAAAAATCGCTATAATAACCAATTATATATATAAAAATAAGAAAATCACTGTAACAATGTCCTTCTATAAGATTTTAAAATTTTATTTTGGGGTTTAGTCGTTTCTGTAGTAACAGACTCTGACTTGTTTGTTTCCTTTGCAGTGCCATGGCGGGTTTTGCATAGAGAGTCTGGGAGCAGCCTAAATTCTGTCCTTTGGAGCCTGGGACCTGAGGCAAATCATGCCGGAGACACTGAGCATTTTGGAGATGTTATGAATACTATAAATCCATCCTGGGACAGTCAAAGCTTGAAAAGAGATGTGAAAGAAACTGACAGCCGGAGAGAATTTACAGATCCATCAGCAAAACCTAACCTTTCATCGGTAAACGCTTACTCTCATTTCATTGTAACCTGTCTGAAGCCTTGGGCTGACCTGTTTCATTGTTTGTAACAAAACAATTTTTATTTTCTGTAAAGGTGCCATTCAACTCACTACAAGAGACATTTGAAAATGGAGATGATGCCAACACTTCATGTACTGGTGAATAAATTGTTTACTGATTATATTGATCAATACACCTACTTGACCGTACAATGCTTTAGTAGGACAATGCATAGGAGAACAGGCAGGAAGGTTAGCACCAACATTTACAACAGTGTATTGTTTGCTCAGCACCTGAAAAACACCTGTAGTCCGGCTCCAGGTCTCAATTTCAGTGGCTATAGGCAAGCCTTCATAGTAACTGATATAGACATGTGAAGTTATCAAAATACAGTTTGTACCAATACAGTCTTTGCTCAAGTCATAATACCATAGCTATAGTTTATTAATAGGTACAAGAACAAACATTGGCATTTATTTATGCCAATGAACATTTAGTGTTCTCTCTCATGGCCAAGACTGATGAACTGCATTCTGACTATGCAAAGAGAGACAGACTTGCAATACTTTAAGTTTTTCACATAATGCAGCAATAATTTATGGCTCGAGGGCACGTCCCTGAGTTTGTTAGTGCTTGAATGGACCACTTGTTTTCTTATTTGTATTTTTGGCATTTGCATTTTCTCTATTTATTGTAGCGACTATCATTCTTATTTTAGCATCTTGTGTTTGATGGACTTTTAGGCACAGGGAAAAGTGATCACCCACCTTCTACTGTTGCATACAATTGGGGGGTACTGCCAGTCTCTATGACGTCTCTATTTATTAATACATAGAAAGCAAATGCAGCAAGATGGGTGCTGCCATATTTGTGAAAATTGTTGATAAGTGAGGTAAATGGTGTGAATGAAAGACTGTACCAACACAGAGGAGGCAGGGGTGCCACTGCCCAGCTAAGTTCTTATTCCCATCTGGCCTGACTGACGCACACCCAACCTTAAAGGGGAACTATCGCTGAAATTAAAATTTAATATAAACTTCAGCATACTGAAATAAGAAACTTTCTAAATATGGTTAATTAAACATTCTGTACTGTTTCTGAAATAATCAAGTTTATCTTCACTATTCCTCTCTCAGCATCTGTTTCTCTTCATTCTGTCTTCATGCAGCAGTTGGGTGTCAGATATTCATTGACAGTTAGATCCAATATATCTTCAAACAGGAGGACAGAAGGACAACATGCAGGATGACTGCCAATGTGCAATTTATTGCTATCCACACGACATGTTTCGGGCGTCACAGGCCCTTTTTCAAGTGTGAGATACAAGTGCAATGTAAGACAAATAAAATGTGATGCCCGAAACATGTCGTGTGGATAGCAATAAATTGCACATTGGCAGTCATCCTGCATGTTGTCCTTCTGTCCTCCTGTTTGAATTTATATTGGTATATGCAGGTGCATGGACGGAGCACCTGAGAGACGGTTGGACTATCTACACTGCGCTTATATGTGTATAAACTACTGATTGAAAGGTATCCAATATATCTTATAGGGGGGCTCCTTTTGCCTAGAAGATGTATTAGAGCTCACTCTATTAAAATCACCAGACACTATGGGGCCGATTCACTAACTTCAAGTGAAGGATTCGAAGTAAAAAACTTCGAATTTCGAAGTGTTTTTTGCGTGACTTCGAATGGGCTACTTCGACCTTCGACTTCGAATCGAAGGATTCGAACTAAAAATCGTTCGACTATTCAACCATTCGATAGTTGAAGTACTGTCTCTTTAAGAAAAAACTTCGACCCCCTAGTTTGCCATCTAAAACCTACCAAACTCAATGATAGCCTATGGTTGAAGGATAATCCTTCAATCGTTGGATTAAAATCTTTCGAATAGTTCGATTCGAGGGATTTAATCGTTCGATCAAAGGATTATTCCTTTGATCAAACTTTTTGGCGCAAATTCCTTCGACTTCGATATTCGAAGTTGAAGGATTTTAATTCCCAGTTGAATATCGAGGGTTAATTAACCCTCGATATTCAACCCTTGGTGAATCGGCCCCTATGACTCTCTACATGCAGAATTTTTGCAAAAGGCAGTTAATTTGTTTGTCCTGGAATCCGTTATTTGAATGAGCTCTAATTCATCTGCTAGGAAAGGAAGCCCCCTCTATAAGATATATTGGATCTAACTGTCAATGAATATCTGACACCCAACTGCTGCATGAAGACAGAATGAAGAGAAACAGATGCTGAGAGAAACCGTATAGAATTTTTAATTGATTTTATTTAGAAAGTTTCTTATTTCAGTATGATGAAGCTTATATTACATTTTCATTTTCACGATAGTTCCCCTTTAATGGCTTGCCAGTTTTATAAACCCACTTTTTCAGTCTCCCCATTGTTTTACTAACAATGTGTTTTACTTACAATGTTGTCTTGAGGTTCCTATAAAACATCACTAACTGTTTAAGGTCTAATATGGTAGGGTGGGCACTATTTGTTTTTCCTCTCTGCCCTATTCCAGACCTAGCGGATAGTAGAAAGAGTACACATAGACTGGAAGCTGAAAAAGAGATTAAAATCACCCAGAATTCCTCCAAGTCTCTGGCTGCTGATCTGAAGGTTTTTAACTGCACCCAGGTGAACAGTTGTATATCACAGAGAAGACGTCAGTCCCAAATGGAGAGGACACAGGTACACACATGGCAATTTTTTATAAGTATATATGCTCAACAAGCAACATTTCTCTGCCCAATATATGTTTTTAAATTCAATAAACTAATTGATATTGGGTTTGAGTGGTGTAAGTTTTTATTTTTTTACTGTGTATCAGCCTGTAAATGCAATTTTGACTAGAGCTATGCTATGATCATCGTGAAGTTAAAAGTTAGCATCCATGTTTTTCTCACATTTAAGAAGCTGCCATGTTGTGTGCTGCAGAATCCGTTTATGTACAGGGCCTGTGCATCAGAAGCAGATGATTCCTCTTTATCTCTGTTTTTCAGAATTTGATGCTACATGCAAAATGTGACAGAGAAGAGGTTTCTATTCTCATGGAGAGCAGGTCATTTGTTTTGTGTTATTTAGTGTAATAAAAATAATTGTTTGATTTTGGAGTTTGGGAGTTGGCACTGGAAATGGCTGAAATATTAAAATTAGCTTTGTTCTTCTATTCCCAGCGATGAAATATATTATGGGTGTAAAGGCAAATCCTCCCATTGCAAAGCAGCATTCCTCCCGGTTTGGATCAAGCGTCTGGTTTACCTTTTCCTGCTGATTCTCTTTATTGGTACTTGCCTGCTTGTTTTTCCAGTGGATCAACCTCGCTGCTACTCACATAGTTTTGCTTGGTCCTTAATGCTCTCCTATGTCAATGGTCCACCCCCTACATAAAATCAGACTTTGTGAAAACTATATGACTGTGGAACCTGAATAGATACTACATAGTCAGAATGGTGCCACAGTGGGCTCATTACAGACGTACTGAATAAGAGTGCGTCAATGCCAGAGGAATCAATCACTGCATCAGATTTAATGGCAACGTTACTTCAGGTCCCAGGTCCAGATATACAAACAAGCTGTAAGGATGAAAATTTAGCTCTTGATGCTTTCAGTTGTTGTAAGTGTTGGGATTTTTATTGAAAATATGCAAGAAGCGCTGATTATGTGATGGCTGTAATGGAAGAATGAGTGTTGATGTTGGCAGTGTTGATGGAGGCAGTGAAAGGTAGTGAGAAAGAGAATGAGTGTCTTACTGAATATCACTGACATATTTATTCTGATGCTGTTGTGGAATTAGCTTTGTAAAGTTCATGTACAGTCTACATTTAATTTTGATACAATGATATACGTATATATATATATATATATATATATATATATATATATATATATATATATATATATATATATATATATATATATATATATATATATATATATACCAACACATTTTTACTGATGTGAATAAATGAAAATGAACCTGAATTCTGCCTTTGACATTTTTATACATAGGACTGGTGAGTGAGGATCAGGTCTGTGGAATAAAATGTGCTGTCTGAAAATGTTAGAGAAACCCTGAAACAGCTGTCCTACAAGTGTTACCTATGACTAATTCTGGGAGTTGCTGTTTAATAAACATAGAAAGCCACCATTTGCCTGTGGCTGTTGACAAATCCTGGGAGGAAAAGATACAGCTAGTATCTATCACATCTTCCAACAAATCACAGGCAGTGCCGGACTGGGACACCAGGGGCCCACCCAAAAACCTTTGACCAGGGTCCCACCAATTAATATTAGACCAGGGGCCCTCTCTTAGTACTATTTTTCTTTCTCTCCTCACTCAACCTCTATTCTCTTTTTTCCATCTATTTGGCCTCTTTGTTCTCATATAAATAGGGAATGGCCATGAAATAAGCCAAATGTTTAGCAGCATGAGGGCCCACCAGGATTTTTCCTGGTATCCCAGTGGGCCAGTATGACACTGATCACAGGAGTATTGTCACTTCAGTAACAATACTCTACCAGTAGTTACCAGTAGCATACCTCCCAACTGTCCCGTTGTGCTCAACCCGCAGTCCCGGATTTGTACTGATATGTTCCACTGAACAGCTTTCTAACTTAATTGGCTCTTGGCAGAGAGCCCAGAATAGATATTTAAGACTCATAGCTTAAAGGGCAATTCACCTTCATTAGCAAAAATGTAATAACACATAAAAACCACAGAAAAGTGTTCAAACTTTCATAACTTTTTCTAAAAATGGATTGAACATGGTAATTAGGGGGTGTGGTCACAAAATGGGCATGGCAAATCTTTTTGTCCCTCTTTCTCTTTACAATATGTTGGTAGGTATGCAGTAGCATTAACATAAGAAACTAGTAGAAGTATCTCTGCTAAACAACTTCCCCCAGTGGTATTTTATGGTAAACAACATCCTACCCCTGTGGTTTATGATAGCTATTCCATCTGTGCTTCTTTTGTGGGATCTCAGTGCCCCTGTGTTACATTGTATGTGTTCTCTTGCTACTGTATAATTACCTAGTGGTATCTTCCAACTGTTATGCCCTTTTAGACCAAACATGCTGCATATTTATCTAATACTTAGCAAATTGCATCAATAACTCACCAAAAATCATGAGGAGCATGAGGAGGCCCAGGTGCTGTGCCCTGATGGTTCAGCTAGGGGAGCAGAATCAACCGTGTACGTTGGAGCAGGCGCTCAATGAGCAGTCCATTACAGGCAGAGAATTAAAATAAATGGGGGCTGCCTCTGTTTGCTAGTACTAAATGAGTACACATTTATTTTACTTCTCTGCCTGTGATGGAAAGCTCATTGAGCGCCTGCTCTAGCATACACAGTTCAGACTTGTTGCATAGTTCTTAAACCATGGCACTACATATAGCATCGGATAGGGAGGAGGAAGCTAACCACCTCTTAACATGTTAGACCAGGCCAAGATTGGGGGCTGCTGTAAAATTCCATAGACATTAGTTTCAATTAGGGATGCACAAATCCACTATTATCGATTCAGCCGAATCCCCAAATCCTTCATGAAAGATTTGGCCGAATACCGAACCGGATCTGAATCCTAATTTGCATAACCAAATTATGGACAGGAAGGGAATAAGGGGAAAACGTTAACTTGTTTTGTTAAAAAAAGTTACGTGCTTTCCCTCCCCACCCCTAATTTGCATATTCAAAGTAGGATTCAGATTAGGATTCAGATTCGGTTCAGACAGACACAAGGATTCGCTGCTGCTGAAAAAGGCAGAATCCTGTCCGAATCCCAAACTGAATCTTGGATTCTGTGCATCCCTAGTTTCAATATGGACTCCTTGGTGATTGCTGTGGGTAGGCAAATCCAAGTCTCACACCTGCTGTGTAAAGCACAAATATAAACAAATGGCATCGGTTGTGGGGTCTACTGTTCAGTGACACATTGGGTGGCTTTTCCTGTCTCCTAGCCACTGAGCGGTAAATCATGAATATATTTCACTTACTGTAAATCTGTTCTCTCAAGGGTGAAATACAGCCTCTCTCTATTCATTTCGATGGGATTTTTAAAGGCATATTTATTTTATTTTTTAAATCCCTTAGAAATGAATGGAGAGAGGCTGTATTTCACTCTAGCCAACTGTGGTTATCTCTAACTTCACTCTTTTATAAATATAGCCCTTAGCATTCTCTTTCCAACATCAGTACCTCCTATCTGTCTCCTTTGCATCCTTAGTGCGTCCTACACACATTCCTTCCATCATTCCCACCAGCCCCTGCCCTTTCATTTATTCTTCAATATTTGTATTCTGCAAACCTTCTACCACCTCTCCTTCCAATCCCTGTAGTTCTCACACACTTTTATTATTATTTCCAGCTTCAATGCCATTTCATTTTCTCACTTCCAGTGTTATTACATTTTACAAAACCATTTGATACCAGAGAAAGGAGATACAGTATATACTCTTAGGGGTTGATGTATAAATGTTTCAATTCAAATTTTTGAAGTTGTGTTTCCAAAATACGAATGTTGGATATTTATTCAGGCACCAAAAATCTGAAGATTTTTTTTCAGTACGATTTGTAGACCCATTGGATAGACTAGAATATGAATTCAATCGAGTTTTTTGCTCACTCTTTTGTTTTATTGATTTTTTTCGATTCTATTTTTTTAATAAGCTAACATTCGAGTTGGTAAAATTTCGAGTTTATTAAAATTTTTATTAAAATTCACAAGTTTAATTTATATATATATATATATATATATATATATATATATATATATATATATAATACACTGTAAGCCTCTTTTGATGTTACAGTTTATTTTTGTAAGATTCAGTCCTATAAAACGTGAACGTGTTATAATGTAGTTTCCTAAAAAAGGAACTGAATGCTATGAATTCAATCGAGTTTTTTGCTCACTCTTTTATTTTATTGATTTTATTGAACTGTGTCAGTGTGTTGTTGTTACACAATGCTGAGTAGCTGCAGGTTGCCTGAGCACCATGGCATTTTGGCACAGGTGTGTGCTGTCACAATGCCTCTGTTCCTCAGTGCCTCGCAAAGCCACGCACAAACAAGCACTAAATATAGACAGACACGAGACACAACTTAATTTTAAATGTTTTATTCTAACAGTTTGCTGAGTCAGTATAAGGGTGTGTGGGCAGTTACAACACACAACAATCACTTACACCTCATTCATCCTATTCACATTCTTTACCCTTCTAAAGGAAGGTCTTTCAACAATGTGTGATCTTTCACCCTTATAAAAGACTTCTTTATTATAATACTTTTTGGAAAATACTAGGGCAGAGAGAGGGCAGCCTATAAAATAAGGCTTAAAATAAGTTTTTTAAGCCTATAAAATAATTGTTATACATAATCACAATATACACAGAGTGTTATTGTCTATAAACCCTCACTGATTTACATTGTACTCAAAGGCAGTTTTGGACTGGGGTACCTGGGGCTCACTAGAGAACCCCACCCCAAGGGTGTATTTAAAACTAGAAAATAAATATTCGAGATGAATAGCCAATTGTCTTTGCATATTGCTCTCTAAGTAATAATAAAAGTTTATTTTAAACTACTCAACTTTTTTTCAAAGATTTTAAAGTTATTTTAAATGTAATTTCAATTGCTGGCAATATTTGTTCTCTGGTTCAGACTGACTCTTGAAACAATATAGCAGAAGTATTTTTTCCTTTGGTTATAGCTTCTGCTAGTCAGAACCAACAGGGAAGAGAAAGGAGCAATTACATTTAGAAATAACATTAAATACCACTAAAATAAATTGCTTAGATTTACCTTTTCTTTCATTATGCAAAGCAGATTTTGGGTCCCACTCAAATGAACATTATGAATGTTTCTTTACTCTGCGGAGGCTCTGCAAGAGTCTTTCATTACTTGATCGCACTCATTTCTGATTTCTAAAACGCACTATGCACAGATCACATACAATGTTAAAAAATAGTTTCTAACAGATAACATTTTTATGTCTTTTCTGTGCTCAAAAGTAGCTGCCGAGTCACACCATTGTGCAAAGCTTATAACAAACAGTGTTACGCAATATGTTGGCGCTATATAAATACATGTTAATTATAATGTGGATAATGTTTCTGTAAACTCTATGGTAGCGGACACTTATCTCTATCTGCATAACAGTTTGCAGACAGTTTTCAGCCTGGAGGTCACTGTGCTAAATATTGGCCAAAAAAAAAGATCACTTTTAAAACAGTTTTTCAATCCAGTTTTCTTCTTCTGAAACAAAGGTGCAGTGTTGGATCTAAGAGAAGGTAGAAGAGGCGTTTGCCTCAAAATTGGTTGGGGGTGCACAAGTAGAGGGGAAGCAACAGAGTCAGCCCAGCAGCAGGGTTGGTAAGTGGTGTGCAGATCAAATAAGGGGGAATATTGGAGGTCTGAGGAGCCCGAGTTGTAAGGTGCCTTAAGGTGGCCAAACATGGAGAGATCCGCTCGTTTGGCGATGTCGCCAACTGAGCAGATCTCTCCCCGATATGCCCACCTTGAGGTGGGCAATATCGGGCTGATCTGATTGTGGGCCCTAGGGCCCAACGATCAGATCCTAACGGTGGCTTTACGGGTGGTCAGATCGCGGGACCGCATCAACGAACAGATGCGGCCATGATCCGACGGGATTTTTAGTCCCATGCAATTCAGATCTTGATTGGGGGAAGCCCGGTCTGGGGGAGCCCATACACGGGCCAATAAGCTACTGACTTGGTCTGTCGGCAGCTTTTATCGGCCCGTGTATGGCCACCTTTACGGGCCAAGCATAGTGGGGTGCTTTTGAGCTTGCATTGTCCTTTAAGCAGTGCTTTATGAAAGCTTATTCAGCATTTACATTGGTCCTTGCCCAAGTGGAGCTTACGATCTAAAGGCTCTAATGTGCACAAATACACTTGTGTCAATTTAATCGAAAAGACGTTTAACCTGCTTCTGTATTCTTGAGTATGGGAAGAAAGCCCCAATCCACGCAGAGCAGCAAGGCAACAGTGCTAACAACTCAGCCCATTACTAGTTGCATTGAATGAATAATAAAGCATCACGCCAGGAGCATGCTCAGTTGGGGCTGCCAGTGCTGCTCTTACTAAAGCAAAATGAAAGAGGTGGAAAACAAACTGTTTGCAGAATGTACTTTGTAGAAAAATAATAAAATATAAAAAAAGCAGCAATAGGAGAAATTATTACTATTTAGAAATAATTCTAAGCTATTTGCTGGTTGGCTACTATAGATTACTACTGCTGTAAAATGGCCCAGTAATGATAAATAAGCATCACATTCTGTTGTCGAGGTGTAGCGTATATTGTACCTTTTAGGTAGATTGCTAGGGTGGGTGAGATATCCGTCTATAATGTTTCAAATATACACTGCTAATTTATTGCGCCATCTGCTGACAGTTTATTGAATTACCTGGTAACTGAACATTGATTTTAATTTTCACTTGCTGCTATACCATGTATATACTGCTGAAAGGCTAAATAAAAATGAAGAGCAATTGCACATTGTCTCAGAATATCTTTGTCTATATCATAAGGTGAACTATCCCTTTAATATAAATAGGTAGGCTTAGAAATAGCCTGGTGTATTTCATCTCTAACCAGGCCTGGCAATCTGTGGGTTCTGGCAAATGCCAGAGGGGCTGCTATAAGGTGCCATAGAAAGTCACTATTTAGTGGGCTGGTGGGGGCTGTTTGGGCCTCTGTGTACCTGTAATGTCAGGGCCTATTTTAATTCTCAGTCCGGACCTGTCTCTAACCATGTTCTGCTAAGCTTCCTTATAGCTAGTATGTAGAGATGCCATAAAACTAAGCACCATTTAGCAGAAATAGTTTAGGGTACAGTGACCTTTTAAACAAATGTTTCTTTAACAGTTCCACTTTTTATTTGTACCCCTCATAAAAATATTGCCCTGTCATTATGTTTCCCCCTTCCCTTGCTTTCCACACATTATATCCTTCCCAGTTGCAAAATAAACAGCCCCAGATAACTTCCACTTTTATCATTTGTTAAAAACCCTACCAAACCACCAAACTAGTGCCAGGATTTGCACAGTATATGGCTGAGCCACCACCTAATGTAGGCAGACAAACCATTTTCCTCTGTTTCCCCTTAAAATTGCGCCTCCCGGTGGAAAAATTCAGACCACATTTGTTACTTCAGATTTTATTTTGATACCAAATCTCTTCCTGGAGACATTTTAGAACTGTATCAGAGATATAACCACATTCCCTTCAATTTCTATCCTGTCAATCATCTGTAACATGGAGTAACGATGTGCAAAGTCACAGAATTGCTGCCCATTCACAAAAACTGTGAAGCGATCCATCCCGCAGCGAAGGGAAATCTGAAAAGGGACAGCAGCAAATATTAATTAGGAATGTTCTACACATGTAACAAGCAGATCTGCACTGTCTGTAAAAAGTGGGGGTGAGGCTGTCAGAAATATGGAAGGAGATATGGAAGCTAAAATGAGAAACTGAAAGAAATTAATTACTTTATCTTCCCATAAACCCAATCAAATTAGGACAGGTGGTATTCCCTCTCTCTTGGTTTTCTTTTGTTTTCATTAGGTTAATTATTATCATAATCTCTACCTTTATTTCTATAAGAATAATAATTATTTTTATAGAATAATAATAATAATAATAATAATAATAATGGAATAATAACAAGTAAAATGAGAAGCAAAGGCTGGAAAAGGCAAACGGAAAGAAAGCTGGTATGAAGATTTTAGTAGTCTGATACAAACATCAAAATATTGTCCAGGTCTGAATGGATTGTAGGAGAGTTGCCTCTCTTCTTGTCCCCAGGAGCCTCCAAGTCGGCTGTTCCTCACCACTGAATTCTCAGTCAACCGGGGGTTAAAATGCAAAGCAACATCATTGGAAGATCCCGCCTTAAAGTTTATATGGAACCTAAAGGATTTGGACTATTAGTTACAGCAGAACATAATTATTTGCATATAGTTTCAAATCTTTTTGAGAATTGTGCTGAAGTGAAATGTTTCTCCCTTCATATAGTTTAGTGTTGATATACAAACATGACAATCCAAACTCCATACAGACAGTGAGTGCTCGGGTGAGAATCAGCATTTCCACTGCTGCTCACCACTGAATCCCCATGCAACTTTTGAATGTTTCTTCACGCTCATCCTTTTATTTCATTATATGCTTATACTGTATTTAGCTCTATACATTTTTGTGTGTGCTGATTTATTTGTACAGTACTTTCATTTACTAGGGCAGGGCTGTTAAACTGTAGGCTTGTGAGCTGGATGTGGGCCTCCAAATACATGAAATTGTGGCTAACTGGCCTATGCCATGGAAAATTTTGGAAAGCGCTGTACTTAGGATTTACTGGCCCAGCCACAATGTGATTAGATGTCTGTATTAAACTCCAATGTATAGAGGCAGTATCATGAGAATCCTTACCTTTCTGCACCTTCTGGAATAAACCCTCTTATGATCACTGTCTTTCTTGGTGACATCCCTCCCTGGATGGTGCCATAATATGGTATTGGCTAGAAAAGAGGTTTAAAGAGTATTAGGAGAGAATATTGACAAGTTAAATAAAGATGGAGTAATTTCTTTTGAAAAGTGACTGGGTGTTTATTATTACTATTAGCAGAGCTGTATTTAGTTCCATTGCTGTCCTAGGTGCTAGACTAGAACCCAAACCTTCTGTTGGTCATTGCTGGAAAAGCACGTATCCCCCCAACACACACACACACCTCTGTAGCAGGATTTAGCAGCAAGTGTGTGGCTGTGGGCTAGGGGAATTTATTTAGGCTGTTTACCATAAAGATACCCATGGGCTGCCGCCCTAAAGCTGCCATCCTAGGCACAGGTCCATGGGTACCTACACATTTCCCATGGCTATTGTCAAAATATATTTCATGATGCTGTATAGAAATTAAAGGAGAAGGAAAGGCTTGGGGCACTTGGGGGGTGCGAAATGTAAGGCATCCCCAAGTGATTGTATTGACTTACCTGAAATCCCGGGCCAGTGCTCCTATCAGCAGAAAACTGCACCGGCCTTGGGTTATACCAGTGAGCACCACAGAGAGATCCTCATCCATCTTCCTTTTTGTTCGCGCGGCTGCGTATGCGCAGTAGAACGAAAAGCTCAACTTTAACTAAAAAGTCAGCTATTTCATTCAACTGCGCATGAATTTGCCCTGGGAAATTTGAAGACAGAAGAAGAAGGAAGTGGGTCGCTCCGTTGTGGTCACTGTTATAACCCCGGGCTGGTGCAGTTTTCACTGGCCCTGGGTTTCAGGCAGTCATTTTAAACTGCAATGTGTTTATTATAGCAGTGTAGGCACACTAAATGTTTCGGGCATAACCCTTTATCAAGTGTAATGCAAGCAAGGCATTGTGGGAATTATATATAAATAACAAATAACTACATGCTTTGCACATCCCTGGGTAGGCTATGATATAGCAGTACCAATTGACATGGTTTGGACTATTTCTTCTGACTATTTCTTTGGTCTTATTAATCAAGAACAGGCTGAAAGAGGCAGTCTTCTTGATGGTTTTGGATATTTGGACTTGGACACTATGGACTATGAAATATTCAAGACTAACACTGATTTTTCAGAATTTTTTGAATTTTTAAATTCTTTTGAATTTTTTTGTATTTTGGATTAAGTTTGTGTAATCATTATATAAATATAATTCCACACTGGCACTTTAAGTGGGGGGTGGTGTCTTGTTCCCAAGAAGGTATTTAATTCCCACAATGCCTTGCTTGCATTACACTTGATAAAGGGTTATGCCCGAAACATGTAGTGTGATTACACTGCTATAATAAAAACATTGCAGTTTAAAATTACTGCCTGAAGCTATTTTGATTCAACCACTATTCTTTGGATTATGCACTGAGGTGTAACACAGACACCTTCTGAATCCTACAGCTATAATTAGTGAAGACTTTTGGAAACTGAATCATACCTGTTCATATTAAGTCAATACAATCACTTGGGGGTGCCTAACATCTGGCACCCCCAAGTGCACCAAGCCTTTCCTTCTCCTTTAAGGCAGCAAAGAGAACAAACACTGAACCAGACAAGACAGTAAAGTGGAGTCTGGTAACTGGTGGTTGGGGGGGGGTGATGGTGTCAGCAGAATGAGTGAAAATGGTCCAAATACTCACTGGGTTATACACAGGTCCTCCCATTACCTGCAAACAAGAGAGGAATTCGTAAGGGTGCGTGTATATACACAAAAATACATAAGCTTTATTACACAATGATGCACAAGTCCACTAGCAGATGCCTAACACACTATGTAATAAAAGTTGCAAAGCTTGCATTAGTGACCCGAGCTCTAGTAACCCATAGCAACCAATTGGCAAGAAGCATTTCCTGATCACCTTTTCAAAAGCAAGCATCTGCTAAAGGTTACTAGTCCTGGTGGAAACTTTGTAACTTGTATTACAATACCCATAAAGCAATTACTGTGCACAAGCATGCATGTATCAGAATGTATTTTTATTCTCTACAAAAGATTTTAAGGGACTTTCATATGCAATTCAGACCATTCAAATGGATTATAAAGAATTCTACTGGTTTGCTGTTTAATGAGAATCCTTATACTAACAATTTACCTTGGCAGCTGCCTGGCACTGTGACCCCCACCACCAGAGTTTTTTTTTCTTTTAGCCCCAATATACAGGTTCCAACCTCTCCCCAACTACAACACCCTGACTTCTTCATTGTACCTCCTGAACTACAGAGCTGTTCAATAATGATGCTGGCATCTATGTTTGGTGGTATCACTCTTGTTCTGAGTTTGGATGATGGTGTTTGGTGAGCAAGTGCATGTGCAATGGAATCTCCCCCTTGGTCTTGAGAGCAAAGCAGACACTACTGATTGCTAATCACTGACATCCAACCTGGCAATGGAAGTGAAGCCACATAATGGTCACAAACCATGCTACAAAGTGCTGCAGTTTGTGAAGCATTACATGATAACAGTAAAGGGAAAAAAATGGGTGACGCAGCTGGAGTAGAGACCAGTCCATGTACTGGGGTTAATTATTAAATATTAAAATATGTATGCATTGTAGCCCATACTACATTTAAATTTGATCTGCAGAAGTTCAATACCTCACTTTACATGTGTGCATCATGTGCAGCCATGGCTTTCTGCAAGCACCCAGTGTGAGTAATAAAAGAATATTTAGGTGTGTAGCTCTCTGTCACACTATGTTTTAGGCAATGATATGGTGAGACGCGATTTCTGAGACACATGATCAGTGAGAACAGAGCAACATCACACAACACACGCAAACCATTTGTAAATTAAAGAATGTGACATTATTAATTCACACAAGATAAGACTATGTATGCAGCCTCTCTTATGTTATGCCAAAAATGAATAGTGAGGTATTTCATGAGACAGACCACACAAACTATGCCAACCTGAGTCACCCTAGTAAATAAAACACCCCCAAGTCCCACTAATCAAGTTGACATGTGAAGGCAGAGGTTGTAAGGGTAATGGTGATACAATTGGACCCCATCGACTGATCTCACATCCACATTATCTGTTGTTTGTGATCTTCAGCAATTTTAGATATTTTTCAATAATAAAAATCAACTTGCATCCATAAAAACATACATTTACACAAATACACTCTGTACAATGCATACATACAGTACAAACATACAAACATATACACACATGAAATCTCAGAAATGGAAAGCATTTGTTTTACTCACAGGTAAGTTGCCAGCTGGGTAAACTGGTAATGGCATCACCCCCTGATTGGAAACAAAAGAACACATAAATATGGTATTCCCTCACAGGTCCTATTTACCCTATTTGTGCAGCAGTACTTACCCCTTGATTTGGGAACATGGGAGCCATTGGACCCTGTAAAGAACACATAAATAGTTTGACTTATGCAGATTAAATGAGTGTCTGACAAATAACGCCATCAGCTGTACAAAGATTTGCTGAATTTTTGTTTCCCATGCCAATATTACCAGCTCAGCAACTTTTCTTAACTAATATTTCCTCGTGCCAAGCACTAACCACTAGTAGTGAGCAAAATGTTTCAGGAGTGGCTTGTGGTAAATTCCGTATTTCACTATTGGTAAATATTTTTGCCAAACTGCCTTAAACTTTCTCCCTAATGTATTTTGTGCAAAAAAGTTGCTATGAAAAAAACACATTTAAGCTGGCCACAGACGCAAAGATCCGATCGTACGAATCAACATACGATCGGACTTTCCCATCTCCCGACCTGCCACTAACCATTCAGATCAAATAAAGTAGTAAAAGAACAGATCAGTCGATGTTCTGCCCCTGACAGCAATCGTACGATAGTTATGTCCGACAAAAGCTAGTGACATTCTCCCTCTGAAAATCGTACGATCGGCAATACATACAGAGATATTATCGGCAGCCGACATAAATCTTTTAACCTGTCCGATCGACCAAACGACCAATCTCCGCCGGACGAAAAATGTTGGGACTCTCCACACACAGTCCGAAAATCAGATCTTTGCGTCTATGGCCAGCTTAAGACTCAAATGCAGTAAAAGTCCACACAAAAACACCAGTTGCTTTCACTGCTTTAGGTGAGTTTTCACTATTTAGCTAAACAAAATTTGCTCATCGCTACTAACCACTAATACTGCCATAGTAATACACAAGGTTCAGTTATTACTAAGCAGCCTGTAAACTCATGCTTTTCCTCTGATAGTGCTCTGTTAACGGGAGCAGGGTGTTACAATAAATTAGCAAAAAGAGCAATTGCACAGGACCAGCTACAGTAGGTCAGGGGCTCAACTTCAGCCCTTTTATCAGATGGGCAGACTGGTAACTGTGTATCATTACTGGTTGGAAACAAAAGCGCTTAATTTTGCTGTTCCTCCACAGAGTCTATTTTCCTTATCCGTTTTACAGTACTTACCCCTGGATGTGGAAAGCTGGGTGCTGGCATAGGAGCCTGTAAAAAAACACATAAATGGCATGATTTATACACAATAATCAAGTGCCTTAGATAATGTCAGTCCCATCAGCAATACACAAATGTATTGAACGTTTACCCATTACCAGTAGGTCGCCAATTTAAAATTTGCCTTGACTAATAATAACCCTTTCAAATTTCAGTTTTATTATTATATATATATATATATATATATATATATATATATATATATATATATATATATATATATATATATATATATATATATATATATATATATATATATATATATGATTTTAGTTAGAGTAAAACTATTTAATAGTGAAGAGTGACTGAAGCCTATGAGAGTACACAAGTCACATGGCTGAGGGCACCTGGAAACTAAGAACATGTCTAACCCCATGTCAAAATTAAATATTAAAAAATCTGCTTGCTCTTTTGAAAAATGGATTTCAATGCAGGATTCTGCTGGAGGAGCACTCTAAATGGATGCATTTTGTAAAATAACATGTTTTCCCATGACAAAATCCCTTTTAAGTGTGCTAGGATTTGTAGTCCAACGACAACTGAGTGAAGTGTATTTGTTTTAAAACCCCCTTTAAAGCAATGCTTATCCTATTTTGATAAATCCAAAGTAAACCATGCTAGCATTCCAAAATAATTAATAATATAATTAATTAATAATTTAGTCACTGGTTGGCTCCATTTCATTACAATGTGGTTGCTAGAACTTTACCACTTGGAAATTCTACTTTGCATTTTCAAATCATATACTTTAAATAGCCCCATACTCACTGCTGCCATTCCACCACCACCACCACCTCCAGCAATGGTCAGAGCCTGAACAGACACATCCCCACTGACTTGCAAACTGTTCACACGCTCCAGTGGCATACGATGTTTGAACTTATAGAAGGAAGAGCCATTCACAGTAATCTAGCAGGGAGGGAGAAAAAAGCATCAGCTAAAACAAAACTTTTTTCAACCAGACAGCACATGCTTATCATAGTCAGCACCCAAGCAATTAAACGTGCAGTGTAACAATAAGAACATATAAGCACTCCACTAGTGAAAGAAGATGACGTTGCTAAAAAATTGCTTAATAAGTATGAAGTTCTGTAGTACCCACAAGTCAAGTGCAAGTATTTGAAGGGTTAAGTCTTTTTATAGGGGAAAAAACTTGGCAGAGCTAATTATACTATATAAGTGTGCCATGCTTAACATGGAAAAGGACGACTATACACCATATTGCATTCCTGCCCTGCATGATAATCACTAGTTCAAGTTTTTTAAGAGAATTACAATTTAAAAAGTAGTTTAAAGTTGTTCTTTTTTGCATCAGACTAGTAGACTGAATCCTAGGACCCTAAATCCTGCTATGGAGAGAGCGGGAGCTGAGAATCTCTGGTGTAAATCTCAGATAGAGCAGATAGGTCTCACAATACTAGCAGTAGATCTGCCTCACCTCAAAGCTGCTGCTGTTGATCATGAATGCCAGTTCAAAGCTCTTTCCTTTGCGAAAAGGAAAGGAATCCTTTTTTTTCTCCTCAGAACCCCAGGAGCCCCCAATCATACTGTTAAACACAACTTTGTCCTTGCCATCAAAGCGAGGATTAAAGTGGCAGGCGACATCTGCTCCATCATGTTGACCACAAGTAAAATTCACAGCGAACCTGGAGAGAACAAAAAGGCAGTGACAGGAAATAAGTATTATTTATAATAGCTCCATCGTCTCCCATAGCATTTAACTGTGCAAAGAGGATATGTACACAAGTTAAAACAGTTAATAAATGGCTATAATAACATCTCACTGAATCACACATTGTTGCAATGTCAAAAGACAATAGGGCAAGGGTCCTGCTCACACGATCTTACAATCTAAAGTGAAGGGGAGTGAGATATAAGGCAGTGGGTGATGTGTGTGGTTATAGAGATCCTGTCAGTCTAGATATTGGCAGTAATAGTGCAGTGAAAATTTGGTAAGCCAGGAATTAGATAGTCAAGGACAAAGCTATAAAAACATTAAATCTAAAGGTGTATTTGGTAATTAATGAGATGATATACAGTATGGTGGTGCAACATTGCTGAGTGCTTGGTTAGTTTGTACAGTATGAAGGATTCAGGGATTTGTCCAAATCCCAAATAGTGAATTCAGCACATTCAGGGAGCGGGTCTGGGTGGGTGGGTTTTTTCCCTGGTCTTCTGCCGGTCCAGTCTGACCCTGTACCCAATTGATTTTAGGCCAGATATCAGTCAGGCAGACCTTTGGCTGGCACCATTAACAGGCTAATAAGCTGCCAACTGGAACTTTTGAAAGTCTGCAACTTTTATTGGCCCTATTTATTGCATGGCTGCAAGAATTTGTGAGCAACTAGATGTTGGGAGTTAATGAGATGGCAAAGTCCAAAACAATTGCTAAGCAGAGGACATTAGGAACTTGGATATATTGTTATCATATTGTTATTTCAGGCAGAAGACCAGATACGGAATGTGGAAAGATGAGAAAACATAAATGAAGAAATCACTGTCAACAGAAATTGGCAGTCAGTGATGCAGGCTAGAAGGGAGGAAAGGACAGGAGTGAAAAGGCAGATCTGAAAATCATCTGGATAAAAATGGCACAGAAATCCAAAAGAGCTAACCAATACCAGTAGTGTAGTTTGTAATTTGAGAAAAGTAATAAAGACAGCAATGGTTAAGAAAAGCACGTCTAATATCACTGCTTGCTGTCTAAGATGCAGTTCACACTGCAGTAAAGTAGCAATTTTATCATTAATATTCTACATATTCAGCATAATAAAGTGACAGTAACAAATATGAAAGTAAGTAATTAAAATATAATGTACTGTTGCCTTGCATAGCAGATATCAGATAAGCTTTGTAGAATATGGTTAGGTTTCCTGTGTTAAAAAGTAAACTAATTGTATTCCACGGACTTACTGGCTGCCCCCATGGCTACACAGCAGCACAAAGCAAAATGAGCCATGGGCCATAGCCTCAAAATTAGTTTGAAAAACAGGGATCAGCGGGCAGTAGGATTGATGTGAGTGTTAGTTATATAGGTGGCAGCATATAGAAGGCTTAGCAGTGCACCATTGCAAGAAATATCATGTAATATTTCCTGCAATAGTTGAACCAGGAGAAAGCTGTATCGTGCCATGCTGAGTAATAAAAAGTTAAATTAAGCTGAGAAGAGATAAGCATGGAGGGAAATATCAGCTAGATAAGACTTATCTCTGAAGGAGAAGTCATTAATTTATAGCCCCTGTTTTTATGACACCTGCAGACAGGATTAACATGAGAAGATGGCCTCTGTACAGTTTAACACTTTTAATGCCATGATAAGAGAAGAGTTTCTTTCAATTCAGCTCATTTGCTTTTGCGCCACAGACCTCCAATTGCCATGCTGGAATGACCCATCCAACCCATAAACATCTTTATTTTTCACTCTTTTTTAATGACTCGTTTGGTATCTTTCTGTCAAGCAACTACTATCTGGTTCTGAGCTAAGTAACAGGCAAACGATGGCTGCTTTCACATTATTATCATACAGGGCAAGTTCTATGCACTTGGCACCACATAATTGTCTTACCAAAAGACATGGGGATCAAATTATCAAAACAGTTCTGTGTAACATAACCCCAAACCCTGATCAGTCAGTTTGTCTGAAATCGTATTCTGCCCTAAAAAAAAACAAAACACGCACCTGCAGCCTATTACACACAGATTTGTTTAAGTGAACACACATTCCCAGCATGCTCTTTGGACCTCCTGTCCTGACCCCACTGACAAAGAGAGCAGGGTCTTAGCCCACACCTCATTTTCGAGGCACTGCAGCATAATCAGCAGGCTGCACAGAGAGAAAGAAAGCTTCTCCACTTCCTAACAAGTCATTCTATCCCTTAAAGGGGCAGTATATGCCCTTGTCCAACATAAATGCAATGAATAGGCCTTGTGCTTAACATACTTTGTGTTTATTGTTTTAATCACAATGTATGTTTTTTTGTTATTTCTTGAGCCAAACATGGAAACTCAAGCTACTCCATGTTTGATCCCTGCAAGGAAATCATTTGATTAGCAGTGTACATATAATCTCCCTGCATAATGGACTTCTGCTTATCTGTAAGACAAAACAGTCACAACAAAGGGGCAAGGGAGAGGGTTGTTGACGGGTAACATAATTATGCACCTCACAAAAGCCAAACATGGAGTAGATCCAGTTTTCCTTTTTAGCTCAAGCAATAATAGAAATAGAGAGCTGATCACAATAAGTGGTTTTTCATTACTGGTGTTTCTTTTAAATTTGATTGCAGGGGGAGAGGCCTATTTTGGCCGTTTATTACAGAGGTCCTGCACATACATACCTGGTGATGTTGTTAGGGATAGTCCCCTGAACGTAGACAGACATCCCAGCACGTAGACCTCCATGGATAGGAGTCCTAAATGGGATGGCCTGGGAAAGGAAGAGGGTTTGTAAGAACAAGAAATAATGTACATATGAAAAGAAATTGAGCAAACACTGAAATCTGAAAAGGTGTAAGGGCAACAAGAGGAAAAAAAAAGAGAAATGGGTGTCTATAGTCATCATATAGTATATATAGTGATATAGTATAGTAATAGTCCCATGTCATTTCCATTGTAGTCTATAAAAAACTGTAAAATAAAAAATGACACATATGGAGAAAATTTCAATGTTAAGAGTAGGGGAGAGGTCATTAATGGGGTAGCCCTGTGCAACAAACACCAAGCCATACTACAGATACCATAGGGATAAGGCATTTTGTGACAATGTACAAAAACAATAAGGAACACATACTGTAGGTACAATTTAAAGCCCAGAATATTTTTATTACAGAAGGATGCAGTTTAGACTTTGAAGACAGAAAAGATGTAGAAGAATACCACTACTTACTGGATTATAAAAAGGCTGATAGCCGGGTGCTGCTACATAAGCCATTTTGGTGCTTCTGGGATTGTAATCTGGGTGCAGAGCTCTGCTTATATACACAAACAGGTACTGGGTGGGGTGATTTGCTCTAGCGACCTTTGTTCTTTATTTATTCCATCACTGAGCAATTCGCTACAACTTTGTTCTTGCACCAGAGAGCGCAACAGTTTTTGTGTACACTACTACCTGTCATAAAGAAGGGTTTGGAGCAGTTATATTCTTATCACATGCAACCTGCTGTCTGGTCCTAGTGGCTGCACTTTATCCCTGGTTACACGTGTTACATAGCACATAACGGATAAAAGAGCATTGTATTGGACAGGGCTTATCTGTTATGTGCTATGTAACCTGAGCCTTTTTTTCGGCTTGAATGACTGCCCCCAAAGCTACACAGCAGCTTGTTTATATTATCTATAGTGGTCTTTCTGAAGCAAACACACAGCTTTTACCAGTGCATGCTAAGGGCAGGGGCAGATTCGGGGAGATTTAGTCGCCTAGCGACTAATCGCCTCTTCTGCGAGGTGACAATCTCCCCGAACTGCCTTCCGCCTGCTATAATGAGAAAATGTCAGCGCAATGGCACTCGCGGCACTTCGATTTCCAAAGTCGCCCGAAGTTGCCTCACGAGGAAACTTCGGGCGACTTCGGATATCGAACCGCCGCGAGTGCATTGGCGCAGGGATTTTTCATTTTAGCAGGCGGAAGGCAGTTCGGGCAGATTGCCGCCCTAACAGAAGAGGCGATTAGTCACCAGGTCGACTAAATGTCCCCGAATCTGCCCGTTTGCCCAGTATATTATATGTTAATTACTTTAAAACACTTTAATCTTTTGCTGTTCCTTTATAGATAATAATGCGACATTTTGTGCATTAAGGTATGAAAAAAGGCCTTTCCCTTTAAACAAAATAGGGATTGTTTGTCCTTATAGTGCAATATTTTTAAGATGGCCAACTACGTCAAAATCATCCCTTAACTCACTTTCATCTGATTCATTAAGAATTCTTCTGCTTCATTATACAATTTACACAGGGATTAAGTTTTACCTGCAACTTACTTGCTGCTTTCAAGGTTAAAACTCCCAAATATGGTTGCCCACAAAATGTCTCAATGTCCTTAAAGGAACAGTAACATCAAAAAATAAAAGTGTTTTAAAGTAATGAAAATATAATGCAGTGTTGCCCTGCACTGGTAAAACTGGTGTGTTTGCTTAAGAAAAACTACTATTGTTTATATAAATAAGCTGCTGTGTAGCAATGGGGGCAGCCATTCAAAGGAGAAAAGGCTCAGGTTACACTGCAGATAACAGATAAGCTCTGTCTGTCTAATGGTGTTATCTGTTATCCATTATTTATCCTGTGCCATATAGCCGTTTTTCAATTTCCGCCATTGCTACTCAGCAGCTTGTTTATATGAACTATAGTAGTGTTTCTGAAGCAAACAGAACAGTTTTACCAGTGCAGGGCAACAGTACATGATATTTTCATTACTTTAAAACACTTACATTTTTTGGTGTTACTGTTCCTTTAATATACTAATAATGGGTTGAGTGCAGAGGACCTATTTGTCTGATTTTATGGTCACAGCCTTATTGCACCCCCGCCTAACCTCTCTATACCTAATTCCTGCGCCATTCCTAGGGTGATTTCCCTAACAAATTCAAGAATTTTATGTATCCACTCAACCTCCAATGAAAAGCCTGAAAGGAACAAGCTGGGTGACCTTCCTATATCAAAATAAACAGAATATTTTTTTCGACCCAAGAGAACAATTACAAGATTGATTCTAAACACATGTATTATTCAGTGAGAGAACAGAAACCTGCATAATAGAAATGTATTCATTGTTTTCAGTTTAACCTGATTTATAGCTACAGGGATAGAAATACCAACAGGCATCAATGGTGTTACAAAAGTAATTTTGCTAGTAAAGCAGCTTCAAAATATCAATGCACTGTCATGCTAAGCATCTACTATGCTGCAGAGCCCTCTGATACACAGTGAACAAATGGAGCATCTGAAAGGGGCAGGCAATATAAGGGTTCTGATGGCAGATTAGGAGGAATGCCAGTGTAGAACTGAGGTAAGGGATCAAAGCACTTTACTGTACACCACTAGCTGCATGTAATCCTGTTCAGCAATCTTGTTCTGTATTTAATGATAAAATGATGCTGTTTTTTTTCTAAGATGGCAAAAGGGCTTGCTTTTGAGCACAGGCATATAAATGTCGGCAGTGCAATGCAGTACAAAGGCTCCCATAGATCCAGAGTTTCATCATGGAAAAGTAATAAACTTTAGAATTACTCATAAATCACAAGTGACCTTTGAGTTAGCTTGGTGTGTTTTGTAGGGGTTGGGCTGCAAAGCAAATAGTCTTATCACTTTATCAGTTAGGAGTGACCAGGAAACCCCACAGTTTAAACCTACTATAATAAAACCATGTGTGACAGAGAGAAGCTGGAATGTAGTCAAGATACTTAAGTCAATTGATGATACAAAAATAGGTACATTATTCTTCTGCCGCAGATGGAGTAGAGGACAGTTAATATAAATGAGAATTATAATATATATATATTTAACCACATACGTCTCCCCAAACCTCTAGGTATATATACAGTTCTTGCATCTACAATAATAGTTCACAAAAAGTCCAGTTAAATCCTAATTCCATTGTGGATATTCCAGATCGAATCAAGGACCGCATCTGTGTGGGTAATGTGATCCTCGTCTTTATGGCCTACATTACCAGCAATTGTGATCCGATTGTTTGTCCAAGGGCCAAACGATTGGATCAGCCCGAGTGTGAGATATACTTTCATGGCAAGCTTACAGGACCCCTTACAAATTCAAAGACACCTGTAATAAATGCATGTTGCAATCAGTGCAGCCATGGGGTGGATAAATGGGAACTGAAACTAAACAAAGAAATGCTACAACTTAAGTTTGGGCTTCCGAAATAGAACCCAGGCCACTAAAACCCTTAGCAATGAAGATTTGTGCCTCTGAAGATGGCCCCAGCAGCTCTCCATCGAACGTAGACAGACTTGCAATATACAAAATAAAGTTCATGATACAAGTCTGATTACTAATGAATTCTTATTTAAATTCCATGGCAGCACAGAGACCAGTGCCTTTTGCATCAGAACTGATTAATAGCATCAGCTCCTATGGCCAATGTATTTATAATTCCCCACAACTTCCAAGCGTAGCTTCTAAACAGCAGCCCCTCAGCTCACTAAGCATGTTCAGTCTCACCGACACAAAAAATGGCCCGAAAATATCAGAGGAAGGGGTCAAATGCTGTGGAGAAATGTCAAGGCACGAATCATTACTGTTATAGCGCTGTGGAACCCCTTGGGTTATGAAATGCTAAATAAGATACAGCAACTCCCATGTGCTGTTTAGAACAATTTGCTATTTCAAAATACAATTAATCTTAACATGGCATATGCCTCCAGAACAAATTCAATTTATTTTCTTTCCTTTTTAGTCCATTCAGTCAGTTAGTAATTCTGTATAGTAACATAGTAAGTTAGGTTGAAAAAAAACACACACGTCCATAAAGTTCAACCTTTTAGGTCTATATATAAACTGCCTGCTAGTTGATCCAGAGGAAGGCAAAAAAACTATTTGAAGCCTCGCAATTTGCCTCAGGGGGGGGGGGGGAAATTCCTTCCTGACTCCAAGATGGCAATCGGACCAGTCCCTGGATCAACTTGTACTATGAGCTATCTTCCATTAGAACCTTTCTTCTAATCCGAATGGGTGCCCTCTTGTCAAATGGAAGGACCTACTGGTAAATAAAGTTGAGAGGTTATTGTACGATCACCATCCACACTGATAAGGATAAAAATGTGAGGACACATTATGTGGAAAAACAATATTGTGCCAGTGCATTATATTTTTTTTAAATATAGAAATAATGTGCTTTAAAAAATAGTGTTTTGGGCTGATTTATTGAAAATTTCTGCAAAAACCCTACTAGTCCCGCCCATGTGTTACACATCCTGCTGCCTCCTTTTCCAGTCTGTGCAGGGGAACCGATGGCACTTGGCACGGAACCAATCAGAAGCTAGGCCTGTCTTTGCTTTTGTGACTACTGTGCTGTGATTGGCTCTCCCCTGCCTACTGTGCTACTGGCAAGCACCATTAGGACACACCCACCCCTCATTTAAAATACGGACAGGGACTGTAGCAGGTCTGAAGGGACCTCCAATAAATCACCTGAACACAACTTGAGTTCTCTTCTGCCAATTTTCATAGTAAATTCTTTATTCACACTTCAACAAATATGCTACCAAGACATGGCCTTAAAGGCACAGTAACTCCAAAAAATAAAAGCATTTTAAAGTAATTAAAATATCATGTACTATTGCCCTGCTTCAGTAAAAGTTATGGGTATGCTTTAGAAAGACTACCATCTTTTATAAGAATAGGCTGCTGTGTAGTCAGGAGGACAGCCATTCAAGCTGAAAAAGGAGAAAAGGCACAGGTTACTTAGCGGATAACAGATAATCTCTGTAATAGTATACAGTGGCATTCTTTTATCTGCTGTGTAACCTGTGCTTTGAATGGCAGCCCCCATGGCTACACAGCAGCTTGTTTATATAAACTGTAGTAGTGTTTCTGTAGCAAACACACCAATTGTACCAGTGCAGGAAAACACATATTTTAATAAATTAATTTTTTTGGTGTTACTGTTCCTTTAATCAGGTTTCCCAAAACCATGAGGACATAGAGGCCACTGTAAGTCTAAAGATTGTTCTAAAAGAACTATAGGTCTCTAGAGAAGTCTGAGTTTCAAGGCTAATCCACAGGGGTTCTGGGGGGGTGCAGGTCCCAGATGTGGCAGCCCTGGTGGGCCCAGAACCTCCCAGTCCAACTCTGTCTATTAATCTCTTAAAACATGCACAGAGAAACAGTTGATATATTAATATTTTATTGTTCAGAAAATATTTAACAGCATAGAATCCAACTTCGCCATAAATGACTGCTCGTGTAACCTTTGAAAGGAGCAGCAAAGCCCATTTCCCCTGTAATTTAGTTGAATGCCCCATGCTGCAGGCACCTACAAGCTCTGTGGAGCAGGGAATTATTCTTCTTGAATTGATCTGTACATAGTGCTGCATATTATTACAAGATTTACAGTATATAAAAATTGCTTATTAAAATGCATACACACCACTCGGATACCTTCATTTAGCAGTTCCCCCTTCATTTATTTAAATCAATAAAATAGGAAAAATTTGAACAGACTGAGTGATTTTCTTTTCAGACAGTCGTGCAAGGTCCTTCTCTCTCCTCTACCAGGTTCCTTATCTGCTGATTGTTATGGTTTCCTTTCTGATTAGGTTTCCACCTAATCTATTGTACATTTGGTTTGTTGTTTCTGTCCTATATAAATCTATTTTATAATCCCTTTTCTATCTGTCAGGAGTTCTAGCAGTATTTAGAGTATGTATTGATTAGTCTGCCTTTAGGATTGTGTATCTGTGTGATCCTTAACCAGGAAGTGCTGGTCTCGACTCTACAACTTAGAAAACACCACATCTTTTGGGGTCTTTTTCTCCATGGCAGCCTGGGCAGATTTTAGAAGATCCTGAGATTGCAACATGCTCATGTTCCAAGTTGCCTGTAACAAATATAAGAATGAACTATGAGAGGTCAGAGAACTATGATTGCTGTAAATAACTGAAAGAATTGAAATTGAATTTGGGATAAAATGCTAGACGCATCTTTTCTACAATCCATGGTTCATTCTACCTTATATACAATAAGAAAAGACGGTAGCTCACCATGAAATCCAGACTCTCTTGTACAGAGTGGTCACGGGCATACACCAAATTCACTTTGGTTCCCTGCACAGCAACAGGACTCTTACTGGCAATCTCAGAGGCTAATTCAAATGCAGCACTGAGAAGTGAAGCCTTATCTGGGAATACACGGCTAATAAAGGGAAATTTTGAGTCAAATACATTGTTATAAGGCATTAATAAGGCAACACTGCCGATAAGACTGGAGGAGTGAATGCAGTTTATAGTGTACTTGGTTTGTGTTCCTTACTGTGGTCTAAGTGTTCGTGGTGGGTTGGCAAAGCACAACAGCTGCATATTCAGGGAATGTGTCTCTGGGAATGGTGCAGATTTAAGGCAGGGTAGTACCAAATAACAAAATAGTAAAAGAATGCCCAAGGAATAAAGAGGGCCTGGTCATAGGCCCTAATGTTCAAAGTATATGTACAAAATACATTTTCCCAAAAGTTTTTGGGAATAGGTTTTCTTAACTGCTGAAAGCAGTAAAGGTGCAATCAAGCTTAGCCGGATAGTATACAGACATTTTCTCTACAGAGAAAAGGTGCTGGCAAGCTAAACGTATTCAGCTGCAAATCTGTACACTATAAAAAGGCTGGACTGAATCATTCCTACGGAGGAACAACACAGTCACAGTACAGTTATCCCAGCTAGGAACTATAGTATACAAAAATAAATCAGTCCATCCATCTGGTTAATATTATAATGGAAACAGTACACTGAATGGGTCAAGCTTAGCCACACCACTGTAATTTGAATAAAGTACACAATGTGAATCTAGTTGCAGAGTCTGGTTCCAGATTCAGTAGTTAAAACTGTATGGGTGTGGGGTTAATAACACAACATGTATTATACTGCACAATAATGAGTGCAGTGACTATGCAAAGGACCTTTGGCCTGCACAAATCTCATCACTTGCGAAAGGGAATTCCTGCTGTTTTAAAACAAGAAGGATCTTTCCTGCTGTAAAAAAGGTGTCGACACTATATGTATAAAGAGTAATAATAAGCAAGCTGCTTTTCAGAATATGATGCAGTGTAGCAGACTTTGGCACAAGTCAGTCCTGTACTTAACATCTGCCTTGAGCAGAACTTTGCAAATCAGAATCATTTTCTTGAAAAAAATATATTTGGTACTAGATGAGATCACACATTTGTACACTTCTGATATGGTTTAACCTGCGTATAACTAGCTGCTTGAACTTATGTTTTGCAAAACTAGTGCTCTACAGTTACAATTACACAAAGAAAAATATGTACCTGACCAGGCCACAAGTTTTGGCTTCCTCTGACATCATCTTTCTTGCAGTGAAGGCCAGTTCATTCACAAGACTGTGGGAAGAGGGGAAAAAAACCCATAGAATATACCCTTTTATGATGGAATGCCCTGCTTTTTCTCAATGTATATCAAATACCTTTATGCCATGACTGGGCAATATCTTACACATTAACACAGACGCATAATAGTTTTTTGGTCACTGGGTGAATTTTTAATTATTATACAATGCCACTGCTCTATAAACTGAACATATTTTTAACAATGGTCATTTTAAATGAAAACAGTACTCGTGCATTGGTTGGCATTATTGATGACCATTGTTCTCAATGCACATGTTGTAAATAAAATAATAGTGATCAATCTAGTCAAAAAGCTAATCAGTAACAACATTGTATCTGGGTTCACGTGCCCAAGAAATACAGCTAGTTCTAACCAGCCCACACCCAATTATATTCTTTATCTGTGTACCAGTCCTTGAGGTTCTTTTAACCCCACTCGACAGCCATAGATCTATCCCAGTACCTTCGACTCCCTATGACTTTAGGCAGACGTTGCAGTGTTCCAACATCGGCAGCTAGACCCAGATCCACCTCCTGTAAGAAACACAGAGAATCATTTGTGTGCAGCAATGTCCCCATAAAGTCTTATTATTATGCGAATATGAGGAAGTTCTGAGAACAAGAAGAGCAACAGCGTAATGCTTTATATTCTATGATATGAATATGTACAAAAGATAAACATGTAATTGCCATTTTCCTACCAACTGGTAACTTTAATTGGCACAGAAGGAAGGGAACTTAAGTATCAAAAAAAGAAAAAGTGTGTGTTTTGTAACACTTTTCATGTGTAAAAGCATGCTGCCTGTTGTATAACATCAAGATGGATTCTAGCATCCAGTAATGGGCAAATATTATACTGCATCTGCAACACTAACAATGTGTCACTGTAATTGTTGTGGGTTACTTGGCTCAGTAAGCCACTGGACATTACCTTGACTTGAAACCAAGCATCCTGGGTACAATAACGAATATCACAAGCAGAAATAAGGTCAACTCCTGCAAGAACAATTCAGATACACTTTTGTCAGTACAGTATCATGGCCCTGAATACATCCTTTAGGCCACTGATATGATTAATCTCCCCTGAATGCTTTTCCACCGGCAATAATGTAAACCACGTGTTGGAACACATACAAGATGCTTCAGCTTTCCAAAATCATCTTACGTTTTCTTTGTGAGGCAACATCATTAAACCTTAGTGGCTCATACTGAATGTTTTTCCACTGGCGATTTCCATTATTATTGGTGGGAAAGCATTCAGAAAAGATTAGTTGCCTGCACTACAGGAGATTAATCAGGGAGGCTGCTTACTATATAGCCCGTGTCAAACATGAATGCAGCTTGTGCATAATAACATGATGAGACAACAGCCTCATCAGTACAATTTTGGACAACATTCAAAGTGTACTTGAAATGAATATTAGCAGGAACTAACAGAGCAAGGCTTCATATCAAAACAATTCTTTAGCAAGTTTCTATAAAGCCATTTTGGCTTAAAATGTTGACGTGCCACAGAGATAGCTTGTATTTGGGATTAATCTACGAATAAACATCAATATAGATACAGGTGGGAGCAGACGGGTGATTCAGTCTTGTATTGTTAATGTTTGGGACCAAAAAGGAAGCAGTGATTTTACTTAAGCTGGGTTTGGCTTGAACTTATTGAAAAAACACTCTCATTCAAAATCGTTTTAATATGGCCTGCAATCGGGCTCCAAATCATGTGAAATGTTGACATGGATGGCAAGGTTGACAGGGTTGTTCTTTAAAATTATACTGACATGTTCCTATATAAAAACGCGTTGGTATTCGTGAAAAGAAGCTCCGTGCAAACTAAAAGCTCGCCAAAGCCTTCCCCAGCCCAGCGAACCTTAGTAATGGCAACCTTTTTTGCGGAGTTGTTTCAGTCACGCTGGGGGTGGGGGCAGCGCGAGTCCTGTTTTAATTTGTAATTAGCCTATCAAGGGATCACACCGCCCCCAGCCCAGCGTGACTGAAGCAACTCAGCAAGATGATTTAATGGTGTCGGAGTATCACTGTTACTAAGGTTCGCTGGGCTGGAGGTGGCTTTGGGGAACTATTAGACGATTATATTTCACGTGCAGCTTCTATTTACTGATACCGACACACACCTATTTTTATAGGAACGTGTCAGTATCACTTTAAGCTTACAACAGCATGAAGTTACAGGAAGTCTGAATCTACCCCTGGCCCCACATTATATATTAGCTATTGGCATAATTACCACAATATTCATGTAACACCCTAGCTCACTCTCACAATATGGTTATTATAATCTTGGGTCTAGCAAGTTACTCACCTCCTCCAATGCAGGCACTATGCACGGCAGCAATCACTGGCTTAGTGCACTGAAAAGCAAATTAAGCCGTTAGCATACACAAGATACATAAAATAAGGAAAAAACCTTTAGTAATGTTGTTAGATTATTTGTTGTGAGGTTACGTGCATAGTTTATAAATCCATTTAACCTCCATGTGCAACAGTTTGGCTCTTACATCTCTCCCTCTAGTCTAGAGGACTACAAACTAAAAAAAAAAAGCTTAGGTGCTGCCGCCTTTCGCCTATAGGGCACTTTGCATATAAAATTCAAACTGAAGATTTGAAAAAAAAAAGCCAAGGGGAAGTAAGCCTTACCTATCATTATACTGTAGCTATATATTTGGGGGGAAATAAGTATTAAAAAAAATGGTGTTAATGGTCCTTTAAGTGTCAATGGCCTACCTTTTCAATGACTGAGAAAGTCTCCTGGTAGTCAGAGATCTTCTTACGTATGTTCCAGGCTATTCGTGCTGGGTCATCTTCTTGCTGTTGTAGAAAGTCACTCCCCAAGTCAAATAGATCAATTCCTATGCATCAAGAACAATGTCCTTAAATAAAAGCTAGTTTTTATTGTAATGACTCACACCAAACATGTCTACAATTAATACAGGGCTGAACAAAGGACATTAAAAAGTGATAGTACAGAAATTCCTTAACACCAGGTTATAGGTTAAAACTTCCCGGATTTGATTTGGGATTCGCCAAGATTCTGCCTTTTTCAGCAGGATTCGTATTCAACCGAATCCAAGTGCCCGGGAAAAACCGAATACAAAAAATCAAGTGACTTTTTGTTACCCAAACAAGGAAGTCAAACATTTTACAGGATCAGAAACACTTAAATAAAAAAAAAGTAAAAGACATTATAGCGCCCTCCAGTAACACTGTAATTAATAATGCACAAAGAAAAAGTCCCAATTTTAAAAACCTAAAAGGGTTATCTCACCAGTGATACGAGGGGCCTGGGTGCTCATGCCCCCGACCTACAGCTCGAGGTGGAGGTATCCAACCAAAGGAGAAAATGGCAGGCACTCACAGACCCCACAAACAGTCATGTAAAAGAACAAAGAACTTTATTTAAGTAGATTAACACATAGCCTTATGCCTTTCGTGCCAGTAGGCACCTGATCATAACCCAATCTACGTTGTGGCCTAAATAAAGTTCTCCATTCTTTTACATGCCTGTTTGTGGGATCTGAGTACCTGCTATTTTCTCCTTCCATTCGGCCCAATATTTTACAAAAACCCTACCCTACGTAGTACTTCCTCCCTTCTCGCCCCCCCCAGCCTATTTACCCCCCGGGGAATTACCCCTAACTTTTTACTTACTCTTCGGTAATCTGAGACTCAGACCAGCAAAGCGGTGCATGCGCAGTTGGAGCAATTTCCCGGCTCGCCACAACTGCACATGCGCCGAAATGGATGGAAATTGCTGATGCGCCGGAAGTAGACCCCGAAGACCTGTAAGATGGCTGCCATGAACTGCGATTCCTGAATCTGCACTGAGGGGTAAGTAAAAAGTTAGGGGCATTTCCCCACAGGACCTGGGCCCTCCGCTGTGCGGTCCTGCAGGGGCGCTATTTTCGCCACTGAAACATACACATATGAAACCCCAGTGACACAGAAACAATACAGTGTGTGTGACTTCCACACCCATAATAAATTCACAGGGTTGGAGTTATAAAACACAAAGCCAAGGTAACGCAGGAAAGCTGTAAATCTGAACTCAGGCAAAAACAGTGCAAATCATCAAATGTTCATGCCCTATAGTTATTGAACTATATATGAACTATAACTGTATTATTACCAAGGAACACACGCTCTAGTTGGAAGGCCGAGACAGAAAAAACACCTGTTATTCTGGCATGATTCACTACTCCTCCCCTATGTAAATATGTGTGTATGCACAATCATGCCCTCTGTGTCCTCATTAAAAATCCATGTGTGTAATTTTAATGATAAACAAAAGGGTGAGAACCATAGAATCAACAATAATTCATATTAAGCTGTTGTTAACATGGTTTGATGGAGAATGCGGTACATAATGCTTGCCTTTGCGCCACAATTCCTTGTACAGTAATATGTTGCCTGTCTACGGTCACTCCGTTATTATCAGTATACAGATATTGTTAGATTCTAAATTGGATGTTGATCTATCTACAGTATCACTTGATTAATCAGAAATGGGTTATATAAGGGTCTGACAACGTCTGTATGTACAAATTCTTAAAAACAAGAGAAAAAGGTTACCTTATATTTCCTAGTTATTAGCAAATTGATCAATCTATTTTTATAAAAGAAGGTATCTGTAGTAAAATGTGCCAATTAATTGGTCAACCAACTGATTAACCTCCAAATTAATACTCATTCCACCAAATAATTATTCCCCCATAAACTCAAATAGTATCAAACCATGTATATTTATAACTGGTAGATTAAAGGAAAATTAATTGTGTGTCTCAATAAGGATTCTCCTATATTGACAAAAAGTGCTCTGTGCTTATATCTTATGTATTGAATAACCGTCAAAATAAATTGTTACTAAATTCATGGTTATGAATTGATTGCTTTTTAAGAATGTAAATTGTGAATTATCTAAATAAAGAATTTTACAAATCAATAATGGTCTCCCTTATGTTAATTAAAGTGCTCAGGACTGAATGAATTCAATTTCTACCCACCATGGTAAAATGCCAGATATCCTTAAATAAAAATTATTAGAAATGAATCTAGTTCGCTAGTGCCATAAGGGTAATTGATTAAATCTAATTAATAAAAACTCATGTTCAAATTCATTGAAGTTAAAAATTAGAAAATGGAAATTCGTAGAAGGTAGAGTAGTCAAGGAAGTTGTCAAAAGAACTCTGATGTTCTTCTGCTTAGGAAAGAATTTGAGAAAAGTTTCTAATTTTTTTCCTAAGCAAAAGAACATCAGAACAGCCTCCTGACAACTTCCTTGACTACTTGGTGGTCAGGATAGTCTGAAAATGACCAGCAGGTGATGCTGTTGTAACAAAATTCATTGATGTTAACAGTACATGTATACCTTAATATCTTGGAACCTAACAAAAATAAATAATGAACGTGCTATGCAAAAGTGCTTAGAATAGCATCCTCATTCATTTTATATTCACTTATTTTTAAGATTTACTTATTCTTTATAAGCAGCAGTTACACTCTATACAATAGTTGCTAATATTCCACAGATGCTGCTGAGAAATGTATCAAATAAAGTAAATTGGAACAGACAGGAACATTGAACTTCAATTTTGGAAAAACAGTCAAAAATAAAAAGTAACTGCAAAATTCTATGTCTAGTGAACATTCTGAAAACAACTGAACGAAAACACGTGTTTGGAACAACCCCTTTAAGTCAGTCTGTTATTTAATCACTGGGGTATTAATTAAATTGGAGATTTACATTGTTCACAGCTGGATGTGAGGTAACTTGGGTTAAATTACAATTTTACTGTAATCCGGGATAAATGTATACGGATGGGGGGATAATGTTTGGCAGCTTTTAATTGCAGCCTGTAATATAGCATATGCCACAATTTACATATGGATGCAAATTAGCATTGCCTTTGGCAAATAATGAACAAGTTAAGGCACAAGTTTCCTAACCTTGCCAGGTTTCCGATTAACATTGTTGTGTTGTTCATTGACAAGTCAGCAGCATGTTGGGGCAACTTGCAAAGGAACCCTGGAAGTAATGCTGCCTCAGGGTTTCCTTGGGCTCGTGCCCTGTGTACTTTGCAGCTTGCACACAGTTGAGTTAGACCCACCACAGCAGGCTGGATGACACTTACAGAGTACATTCATTTTAAAGTTTTTTTATAAATGTATTTGCAACTGAAAGCAGCATTTGTTTGTCCCTTATTAAACTGCTGGTTCAGATTCTTTAAACAATGTAGCAAAATCCAGAATTCTTCCAGCCAAGACTCCAGTTCCCTCAATGTTTTGCATACAGTAGCTTCTGCTACAAACAACCGCTTTCTAATCTAAGGTCTGTTGGGCTTAATGAAGTAGTTTGCACATGGATAGGAAACTAGCTACAGGATCGGGTACAGAGGGTGGTTGTTAATGGTACATTCTCTACTTGGAGTAAGGTTCTTAGTGGGATCCCTCAGGGCTCGGTATTGGGTCCACTTTTATTTAACTTGTTCATTAATGACTTAGGGGAGGGTGTTGTAAGTAATGTATCAGTGTTTGTAGATGACACAAAACTATCCAGCCCAATTAATTCCATCCAGGATGTGGCATCCTTGCAACACGAACTTGACAAACTGTCAATCTGGGCAGCTAAGTGGCAAATGAGATTCAATGTTGATAAAAGTAAAGTCATGCACCTGGGATGTAAAAATATCCAAGCCACTTATACCCTTAATGGGACTGCACTAGGCAAATCCATTATGGAAAAGGACCTTGGAGTCCTTGTAGATGATAAACTTGGCTGTAGCAAGCAATGCTAGTCAGCAGCATCAAGGGCAAATAAGGTCTTGAGCTGTATTAAAGGGGCATAGAGTCACGGGAGGAGGGGGTCATTCTTCCACTGTATAGAGCACTTGTAAGGCCCCATCTAGAATATGCCGTACAGTTTTGGTCTCCATCACTCAAACAGGACATTATTGTATTAGAGAGGGTACAGAGAAGGCAACTAAGCTGCTAAAATGTATGGAAAATCTTAGCTATGAGTAAAGACTGGCCAAATTCGGGATGTTCACGCTGGAGAAGAGGCCCTGAAGGGGTGATATGATAACTATGTATAAATATATAAGGGGATCATATAATAATCTCTCTAATGCTTTATTTACCAGTAGGTCTTTCCAGCTGACACGAGGTCACCCATTCCAATTAGAAGAAAAGAGGTTCCGCCTAAATATTCGGAAGGGGTTTTTTACAGTGCGAGCTGTGAAGATGTGGAATTCTCTCCCTGAATCAGTTGTACAGGCTGATACATTAGATAGCTTTAAGAAGGGGCTGGATTGCTTTTTAGCAAGTGAGGGAAATACAGGGTTATGGGAGAGCTCATAGTACAAGTTGATCCAGGGACTAGTCCGATTGCCATTTTGGAGTCAGGAAGGAATTTTTCCCCATCTGAGGCAAATTGGAGAGGCTTCAGATGGGTTTTTTGCCTTCTTCTGGATCAACTAGCAGTTAGGCAGATTAAAAAAAAAAAAACTAAAAGGTTGAACTTGATGGACGCGTGTCTTTTTTCAGCCTTACTTACTATGTTTCAGGGGTCAGAACTAGCAGTGCAGAGAACAGAATGGAACAAACTGCTTTCAACATCATTTACACATTCTAATAACTATTAAAGCTGAAAAAGTTGAATTATAGTATATCGGAAAGTTAATTACTTTATTCTTTTACTATGCTAAAAAAAAATTTGTGTACTGAAAGAAGTTGCATGTAGGCTCTACCTTCTATGTCCCCTAGCTTCTGTCAGATGCACAAGCTAAGGAGCACCAAGGGGTGCAAAACACAGCAGGGTCCTGTAATACTCGCCTATGGCAATTAAGGTGTTAAGTACAGGGTTCTGTTGTTCACAGAGCTGTGTACCTCTGAGCTGGGTCCAGTGCATATGCTTTATGGATTGATTTATTATTGTGCAAATAGTTTGTGGGTGTATATGGAGTTTTACCCTTAACGAAAATCCAATCTTTATTTAAACATCTTTTTCCTTATATTGGAAGCCCCTTGCTCTCAGATTACGAATATGCATTTGCTATATATTCTGTTGAAATGATTGGATCTTGTATGTTCAAAATATATATTTACTTGTAAGTGAAACACATACCAGAAGTAAACATTTTCCCAGCTCCAGATATGACAACAGCTCGGCAACTGGCATCTTCAGAAATAGCTTGGAAGCAGAGAACCATCTCCCTGCAAGACAGACAATAGGTTAAGCATTGGAAACTAAGTTATGGCCTTAAAGGGATACTGTCATGGGAAAAAACATTTTTTTTTTTCAAAAAGAATCGGTTAATGGTACTGCTCCAGCAGAATTTTGCACTGAAATCCATTTCTCAAAAGAGCAAACAGACTTTGAAATCTGACATGGGGCTAGACATATTGTCATAGATATATTGTATAGATGCCAATGGGAGGAGCGCGCATGGGAAGCTGTATGCCGCTGCCACATGGAGAATGTGAGAGAGAGAGAAAGAGATGCGCCCCTGAAAACAGCCTCCGGTATTACTGTTTAATCCGGCCCTAGCTGCACCAATTACACATCGGCGCCCGTACTTTGGAAACTCAATGGAAAGGTCAAGTATCGGCGCATGCCCATTTACAGCACAAACACTGTAATACAGGGAAAATGCCTGCCGTGCGGGCCACAGGAGGACATTGCATGAGCGCGCTTTGGGTGATTGTGCACATTGACTCGAGTATAAGCCGAGGTACACTTTTTCAGCACATTTTGGATGCTGAAAAACTCTGCTTATACTCGAGTATATACGGTACTGTAGAATATATCCTTATAATTGATAAACTATCAGCAGCTAGCTTCAGTATTTCCAAATTTTTGTAATATTTCCCACAGTCCTCAAGGCAAGTTGCACTATACACCCAGACTTCTGGACTTTGCCTAACTACTTTTGCATCTAAAGACTGAAAGTGTAAATGCAGATATGTTTAAGTGCATAACTATAAGAATATTTAGCCATCGTACAAACAAATAACCTTAGAGAAAAAAACACAATGGACATATTTTGTGACAATATCAAAATTTAAAACGTTGTCAACCACTACAGCAATCACAATGTCATATAAATTAGTCTATGTAGACCTTTAACAGACTAAAGGTGAACAAATCCTTTTGGAGGGGCTTCAGGCAGGCAGGCTGGCCTACAGCTGGTCAGTCATTTAAAGTATGCCTAAAAGTTTACCAGACTGAGCATTTGTGAAGCTTAACCTATCTAGCCTAGCCTAGCATTTCTTCAGTATACACCATATACCACTGCCAGCTGCTAACTGCAATGCAAATGTCACATTTCCAGATTTACAACCTTATATTTCCCTATACCTACTTTTGTGTAAGCTCTGTTGTGCAGAGCCTTATTTACCTTTTGTACAGATCAGTTTTTGTATGCTTAATGTATACTTATACATACCTCCCAACTATCCCATTTTGAGCGGGACAGTCCCGCTTTTGACAGTTCAACCCGCTGTAACGGATTTGTACTAGGCCCCGAGTTTCTCTTTGATCTGCTGCA
The DNA here is from genome assembly GCF_017654675.1 of Xenopus laevis. Lineage (NCBI taxonomy): Eukaryota > Metazoa > Chordata > Amphibia > Anura > Pipidae > Xenopus > Xenopus laevis. Next base: position 71,868,375 of record NC_054385.1, read on the forward strand.
CTGAACAGCCAGAAACAGATACAAAGTTTCTTGTTGTCTTGGCAGACAGCCCAGAATAGATACTTAAAGGACCAGTAACATCAAAAAATTTTTTTTAAAAAATTCGTTACAATACAACGAAAAAAAACACCAAGACAAATTAAAATTTCAAATTTCAAAGCCTTTATTAAGAAATAACTTACCGAAACTCCACTTCCTGTCCTCTTCAGAAACGGCGATATGGCGACCATCCATAGTGCAGTGCTGGATTTGTCCTCCCTGGATAGCTCCCATAGTCTGACAGCAGGAAGATGGTGCTGGAATGCGGCCCGGCTGGATGAAGAGCTGAAGTTCCCTCACAAAATGGTCTCTACCTCCCCGGCCCCTGGGTGCTTCACATGCAGTTGTCGTTGGCAGTGACCGGGAGCTGAAGTTTTTTTATCTCTCTGAGCGCTCGTCGGTTTACTGAGGAGCCGTCGTGAGTTTCCATGGGAGCGAGGGATGTAACTTTGGCGGCGTACAGTGAGGAGGATTCGCTGCTGGGGCTGTGTCTCTGCTTTGTGGCTGAGCGGGGGAGTCGGGAAGGAGCCAGAGCCGTTGGAATGTGTACGATGCTGCTCTTGACGGAGGATCATTTCTTTGCTGCTGCTGAGAGCGTGCGGCTGGTGTCGGGCCGGTGTCTATGTGAGGCGCAAACGCGAGCGCACACCGACAGCCGCACGCTTTTTTCACACGCAGCAGCAGCAGCACTCGCCCGTTGTCATGCACGGATCTGCATCCCGCCGCTGCTCGGAAGTCCCGCTCTGGAGAGAAGCCGGCTCCCCTCCTCCTCCTCCGGTTTATCACCACTCCTCCTTTCACCTCCGTCTTCAGCTCCCGGTCACTGCCAACGACAACTGCATGTGAAGCACCCAGGGGCCGGGGAGGTAGAGACCATTTTGTGAGGGAACTTCAGCTCTTCATCCAGCCGGGCCGCATTCCAGCACCATCTTCCTGCTGTCAGACTATGGGAGCTATCCAGGGAGGACAAATCCAGCACTGCACTATGGATGGTCGCCATATCGCCGTTTCTGAAGAGGACAGGAAGTGGAGTTTCGGTAAGTTATTTCTTAATAAAGGCTTTGAAATTTGAAATTTTAATTTGTCTTGGTGTTTTTTTTCGTTGTATTGTAACGAATTTTTTTAAAATTTTTTTTGATGTTACTGGTCCTTTAACACTTTTGTAACAGTTTGTTAAGATAAGAAAGAAGACTCACAGCTTAAAGGGCAATTCACCTTCATTTGCAAAACTGTAATAACATACAAAAAACACAGAAATATGTTCAAACGTTCATAACCTGCCAAATTATGTAAAATGAACATGGTAATTAGGGGGTGTGGTCACAAAAATGGGCATGGACAAAAAAATGACCATGATACGCACGCTAAATCTTTTTATCACTTTTTCCGTTTCTTAAATGTTGGGAGGTATGCTTATATGACTGTGTCACACTGTAACCTAGAGTGCTTTAATACCCCTCTGAACTGTGCGCGTGTTACCCTCCCATTCAGACTGTAAACCCCATGGGGTAGGGTTCACCTTCCTTTTATCTCCTTGACACTGAGCACTTAATCTGTATTGTAATTATCTTTTATATTTATGTGAATTGTATTTATAATAATGCACTTATTTTTACTTATTAATACAGTGACCCCTTGATTGTAACTAATTTATTGTTTTGCTGTACAGTACTTTGCTCTCAGGGAGCGCTATACAGATAAAAATATACATACATATACATGCACCCCTTCTATTGTACAGTGGTGAGAAATATGATGGCACCTTCCTAATAATCACAATGGTAGTACACATTTATGGTCTGTCACAGCACAACTAGGCAGAAATACTATTATCAATGTCTACGTCACCTCCAGAATGCCTTGTTCATGGCGTTCCTTTTTTCTGGTCGATTTATCTCCACATGAATTATGTGGTTTGGCACCAGAGCGACTTTCAGTGACTCATACTGATATTTGGAACTCTCTGCCTCGGATGCCATTTTGCGCAGTCCTATTGCTGCTCTGGAGAAATCTGTGGAGAACAAAATATAGCTAGTTTAAGCAGCACTGACCTTTAGGATCACATTCAGAATTGCTACTTGCAGAAGCATAGATTATTTTTCACAAGGTAAACGTTGCCATGACTAACCACTTCTGTGTTAAACTTGCTTTTTCACCCACTAAACATGAATTCAACTAAGAAACAAACTCAATCAAAGAGTGATGGGATTAAGGTTAATCCAGTGTGGGGGAGAGAATCAGTTACTAGTATTAGGTTGATCTAAAGTTAATGTTCAGTGGAAGGCAAAGTATAAAGAGCAACATAACTGTGTGTGGGAGGGGTAAAGTACAATTATGGTGATAGGCAGTGTGAATGCAAGCAATCCTGGGGGAGGTGGAAATCTCAAAGTACAACTGTATAACTATATAAATGATTAAACACATTCTGAACACACATATATACATATATATATATATATATATATATATATATATATATATATATATATATATATATATATATATATATCTGGAAGCAGGCGAGCACACACAGGTCTTAATTGAAAAACAAAAGGTGTTTATTAAACAAAAAACTGACGTTTCGGCTAGCACTCTAGCCTTTCTCAAAGGCTAGAGTGCTAGCCGAAACGTCAGTTTTTTGTTTAATAAACACCTTTTGTTTTTCAATTAAGACCTGTGTGTGCTCGCCTGCTTCCAGATATACATTACTATTTTGCTGTTAGCACCCAGGCAACAAGACTTTTTAAACGAGCTGTGCTGGCTTTTTTTGCTCTTTATATATATATATATATATATATATATATATTGTACCCCAGACTGACAAACAGTTTCACTACTCTTGGATAAATGACATTATGACATTGACCTTATTACAGTGATTTTGTTTTTTTATTGGTAAAACACGAAGGTGGCCTCTAATTTTACCTCAGTGAGCAACATCTAGGGAAAACACCGGAGAAAAGTCTGAATTCCTGTGTAAAGTGACATATGTTAAATTATGTCCCAATGGAATGAAAACCACAAGATAGCTTACCCCTCTTCATTAGTCCTCTTAACACAGTCAAAGCCATTGCAATACACTCACAAACGCTCCCCGGTCAATAACACAGCGACGCCATCTTACGAAAGGCACGTTCCTTGTCAATTATACAACGCCGCCATATTGAGAATGGCACTTTTTTTTTTTGTTCTTGCCGTACCCTATGACAAAGAAGTAAAGGAAAACAGTGACGGTACAACTTCCGGGTCACGAAACTTGAACTTGGCTCTGTCCTTTGCGTTTCCTTCAACACAAACGGAAACGGCTGTGAATTTGCGTATCAAGAGAGTGAAAAGCTAAATGTTCTGTCTTATTTCCTTATTGAGGTATCATTTCTTGTTCCTAGTAGAATAAGTTATAATCAGCCACACCACACTTTTAGCTGTTTCGTCTAGAGAGTAGTTAGGCACTGTCTTAAAATAAGGGGCTACATTTACCAACAGCAAACTTCAATTTCCCGTGGCTGAATGGTTTGCTATGTTTTGCCCCTGCAGGGTATGAATACTGGCGGCTCCAGAACATTTCATAGGGTTGAAGGTCTATAAAGTAGTTTAATGAACCAATAAAATGATGGCAGCTTATCCTATGTTGCCATTTAGCATTAAGACGTATTATTACACTTTACAGATCACCATCAGTGTTGGTTGGCGTCTGAAAATTCATTATATTAATACACAAAAGCCATGAATATCTTGTAAATTATATCCTTATAAACGGTGAGTAGTGACGTCATTTCTGTCACATGACTCGCTGAAACTTGTGTAATATAATAAAGTACCCCCAGTTGCAAAATATGAGAATATCCTAAGTTACCTTGGAGTTTCATGATCCGTATAAAAACAGCCTCATGTTTTTATATGGTCATGAAACGCCTCAGTAACTTATAATATCCTTATAAATTAATATATATATATATATATAAAACAATCATAATAAACCGCACTACACAGGTCTTTAACGATGCAAAAAGTGAAAACGTTTATATGAATAAACTTTTTCACTTTTTGCATCGTTAAAGACCTGTGTAGTGCGGTTTATTATGATTGTTTTATATGTTATAGACTTTAACCAGCACCCAGGCAGTTGTTACTTTTGAATGTGTGCTCCAGCACAGGACTCATTATATATATATATATTTACTATATAAAGTATGTATGTCTGTGAAGGTTCTCATTCATCCAAGTCATGGGATATCTATAGCAAGAAGTCAAATCAACTGGACTGGCTGTATTTATTTCTTCTTCCTTGAAGACATTTCAATAGACATCCGACTGGCTCTCAATTCAGAATCATACCATGCTTCCCTTTATAAATTGACTTATTTTCTGTGCACTTTTATTAACATCTGGAAAGTTTTCAGTTACTTAAAATGTGGTTTTCATAAAGTGGCATATTTTAAAACTGCTGCAGTGTTGTATACAGTACCTAAAACTTTTTTGCACAAAGTATGACCTTCAGGTTCCCTATAACCAAACGATGATCCAAATGTCCTGACACGTGTTCAGGAGTCCGAGGCAAAGCTTCTCACACAAGGTGAATGCTCCCTTTTACACAAGAGTTTATAGAAAACCCCCAACACAAAGTGCTGAGTGCACTAATGTGTGCAAACTTTTGTCATGAACAAAAACCCAACTGGGCAATTTACTTTGTACCAGGCCTTGCAACTCAAAGAAGTTGAATTTGTCTTTCTGACTGTGTATTCAAAAGATATTTGCTGGGTAACAATACCCGTGTTTATCCAGCAATATTGTAAAACAGAGACATTGTACTTTGGACAATAGCTCTCCTAAAATATGCTGCTTTTACTTGATTCAAATCCAAGATGAAATTCATGTATAAAAGCAGATTTATATTTTGTAATTACAAAGCAAGTTGTATGAAAACCCCTATGCTACAAAGACTAACTGAAAGTTGCTTATCCTGTGCATCCCACAGCTTATTTACTGTATTGTCCTTATAGGGTGAAATAAAAGTCTCTGCGGCGTGCATACATAATTCCAAATGGGACTATATTCCTAGACTTTTATTGTACAGATTTTATGTATGCTACTTCGCCAAAATGTTAATACATATGTTACATCAGTGGCACTTCTCATGCTGTCCTGAAATTAGATTTCAATGAACAAATAGACTACAATCCTTGGGGAAGACCTAAATTTCCTTTTTTCAGGAAGTGGGTCAAAATGGTTATCATCCTTTGACTATTTTGTGTTCAATTTCAGCAGTTTATTAAGAAACTAAGCATCATGCAGGATAGGTTCTTTATATTCTATTATCGTTTACTGTGCTAAATTTGTTATAGAAACAGCACAAAGCAATGTTTTCAAATGTTTTTATTGATATGTGCAAGCACATCATAGCAAAAAAACAAAACAAAAATAAAAGAAGACATTTCTGAACATAAAAACTAGCTCCACAAGGAACCCAACTAATACTAGACATCAATCAGGGCTAGGAATTTTGGTAGGTCGTTAGGAGGCATGCTGAGCAGTGGAGAAGCACAGTTTTAGAGTGTATGGGTAAGGACCATCTGCAAGAAAAAAAAAAAAGATTAGACAAGGTTTTTTTTTTTTTTTTTAACCAACATATGATTTGATATGTTTCTTAAAAAATGAAGGTCTCAAGCTTTCTAACAATAGAAGAGAGCTATTTTTTATTCCTCCACTTTAGAAATCTAAGACAGTTCTGGCACTACTGGATGAGGTTGTGTAGAAGGTAGCACATGCCTAAAACCTTTACATAAGGTGCTTTAGCAAGCTGAACTATGAATTATAATATCAACAACTTTTAACACGTAAAATACACAGTAAGTATTAAAAGCCTATGAACCAAAACTAGCCATATGCTGGTAGAGCTCCTAGATTACTCAACATCAAACACCGATAAGGCTACATGGAAAGTCAAACTGCTCAGCTCTTGCCTCATTTAAGACATAAGGGCCTTTGCAGACCAGAACTGCAGAACACTACCACAGCTTCACAGATAGAACATGCAGTTTAAGTAAATCTCAAAACAAAATAAGCAAGCCTTTCGAGCCTACTTTTGTGGATTAGAAATCAAATCAATCTATGCAAGGCTTATTATAAATTAGAACATTTGATTGGTTTCTCAAGCACCAATGTACTTTGAATAGCTATAGTTACATTAGAATGATGAAACAGCACAATTTTCTCCAACAAGAAAGGGCGGTTATTGCCGATCACTTGTGTATGTGTGTGTGGCTTGATGACGTTTAGCATGTTGTGCTCTACTCACTTGGATTTTTCATCTGGTAATGATTCATGAAGCCAAGAGTCTCCAGTGCTTCACTCTTAGAATCCCACTCCAGAAGTCCAGAAGAGCTTCTCTCACCTGCAAGAAAAAAAAAATAATTTTAGCGCAAATCTAAGGCTAGTTCAAACTGTGGGTGTGACGACCAGCTATGGTATAAATAGCCATTTAAATGCAGCCTATGTCATGGCATATTGTATATGTCATATTCAGAGTGACTGTATTCACGGTCCTAGATATTCTTGGAACTATGGCTAATTAACATGTAAAATACCCATCTGTCCTAGATTAGATGAAGTGATTAGTGTACCATCTCGTTACAAACCTGGTGAAAGAAGCTTACTATAAGGGGCAGATTTATTATGGTTCGAATAGTAAATTAGAATTTTCAATTTTGTTTCTTTGAGTCAACTCACAAATTAAAATTTAAAAACACCAATTCTAATGTAAATTTGAATGTGAGATTTATCACGCCTTGACCATGGGAACAGAAAATCACAGAAAATCGCGTTTCATTCAAATTCAATTAGATTAGTTTTGGGTCAGTAACATTCGTTCAAATTTTAGACTTAAGTTTTTTCTTAAACAAGATAACATTTGAGTACATTCGAATTTAGAGTAAAAAAAAAAATTGACCTTTGATAAATCTTCCCCTAAGTGTTGCAGTCTATGGATATTTAATTTCAATGAACAGCACAAGGAATGTTTATAAAAAAAAATAAACAAAAACTTACTTTTTCCAGAGAAAATTTTGATTGAGGCTGGCTTCTTAACACCCAGTTCATCACACATCTAGAGAAAAAGGACATAGTTAAGAAAATCTAAACAGATCTCTTTCCAGAACACGTATTTCACTAAAATCTTACATCAGTAACAATTTGACATCCCACAAGCACTTTATTTTTGTATATTTTGCGCCTTTTTGTTTTGTATATGTATGGTACTAGCACAAAACACAAAATGTCAAGGTGCTTAACCTTTTGTTAGCAGTAACTTGTACTCTCTCTTTACCAAGCCCCATAAATCTATATTGGCGTTAATAGAGCAAATGAATCATACCCCAGATCACAAGCATTCCAGATATGCAAACACTATTTATCAAGTCTAGCATCATTTAAAGGAAATGTGGAGAGAGCCAAGTTGTGGGCAGTTAAATTATTTTACTTTTCTTACGGAAATGTAACAAGTCCCTAGCTAATAAGACTAGTGAATACTGCTAGCTAGCTGTGAGTCTTTGATTCAAATGTTGCTCACCTCAATAAAGTTATCCTCTGTCACATCAGGGGGGGCATTGAAGAAGTGAAGCACACTGCTGGGCTGTTGGATTCTGTTCTTTGCAGCCTGCTCTGCGGATGTAAATCTGTTGTTACGGGACCCACTGAAGACTTTAAAACTGCAGGAACCATCTTCCAAGCCATAGGACTGTCCAGGCACAATAGACTGTTGCTTTGAAACACTGAGAAAGGAAAACATGGATAAACGCTGAAAAGGGACATGCACTAAATACATTTACTTATGGCAAAAGGATCTAAATTTACACTCACCAAACACTTAGTTTTTGACCAAACATAAAATTGTTGTTTAGGTGTGTAACGGCACGGTCAACAGCATATCCATCAGCCATCTCCACCATAGCCGCTCCAGGTTTACTCTTCATGAATTTAACCTGGAATAGTATTAGGCCATAACAATGAAGTACAGATTCACTGATTTGTTTATCTAAAGGCGGGTTTAAAATCAGTTTATGTCTCACCTTTTCCAAATTACCATACAGGCAGAAGATATTAAAGACTCGATCACAGTTCAACTTTGAGGGGTCTAAACCATATACCATCAGTACTGGACTGTCGGCATGTGGGGCATATTCTGGTGGTGGAGGTGGAGGATGCCCATATTGTGGAGCATAACGGGATGGGCCCCTCCGAGGAGCACCAACAGGAGGGGGGCCCATTCTACGACTTTCATAGTGTGGGGGCGGGGGGCCATATGCCTCCTCATGGTAGTGCCCATGATAACCTGCATGAGGACCTCCTGCAAAAAAGATTTTTAAATTAAGTGTGGCTGTATACTTCCACCTCAGCTCCAAATAAGAAAATATCAACCTACTGAAGTGTTTTTATACAGGTCATGGAACTCCGAGGTAACTTCGAATATCCTCATATTTTGCAACTGGGGGAACTTTATTTATTATAATACACACGTTCCAATGAGTCATGTGACAGAAATGACATCAGAACTGTAAAAATTCTATACAACCAAAGTCCCAAAAAAAGTAAAGTGATACTGACACAAACTACTCTTCAAAATTTTAATGTATACTAAATCTTTTATACACATCTTTTCAAGGACACGGCTGCTTTTGTAAGTAATTACTTGAAGTTCCTGAACCGGACTATCCCTTCTCAGCCTGTCAGTTTCTAATGGACTGCTGCTGCACAAATATGGCAGCCGACTCATAAAGGAACATAAGGGAGGGGAAATATCGCAGCCCACTCATAAAGGAACATAAGGGAGGGGATCAGATAGATAATGTAAAAATTAAAAATCATGATATATAGAGAGGAGAAAAAAAAAAAAAAAGTTTTTCTGGTGTTTCTCAAAAGAGGACTGTTCAATTAAATTGCTTTTGATCTTCAGCATGCAGATCAGATTCAAAATCAAACAGTTATGTCCCATATGGCCACCTTCAAGTTACGGATTGGTTTATGGACCGGTAACCTGAGCTGCAATGCAGGAAGTAGGTTCTGGACATTATGTTAGATATCTGGTCATCCCAGCCTTTATAGATTACATTTTGGGCTAACTATTGAAAACATTTTTTTTTTTTTTATAGTTTGCATGACATTCATTTACCCAGTTTTTATTATTACACTAGACAATTCATTTAAATTCAGTAGATTGCTGCTACTACCATATAACACTTCAGTTATAATAATTCCCATCAGTTCATATCCCGAAGACTGCTACAATACAAGCATCCTGCTTCCTTGGGCAAGATTGAAAAGCTAATGTCGAGGACTGCAATATCTTTCTTACCGTACTCCGCAGGATGGTCTCCCAACAGTGGTGGGTTCCTCTGCCTCTTGTTTGGGTTACCCGCAGCATCACCTATAAAGTTATAAAATAATCAAATAAAGACCCCCCCAGAACAAGTCTAGGAAATAAGTATCCCTTTTAAACCAAAGAGGACTCCCACTTTAATTTTAGAAATTGGGGCAGGTAGTACTTCCACAGACTAAATGGGGATTGTATACTGACTTATAGTATAGAACAAATAAAAGTAAATCTCAGATTCAAGCTCATTAAGCTCCCCCGAAGCAAACTTTGATCTTGCAGTTTGGAAGGTTGCAATCAATTTAAGTTAGGAAAAAACCTTGACAGATTTAACAGCTCCCAAGAAAGAAAGTCAACTACTACCCTTAACAGCAAAAGCAGACAACTTTAAGCCATTTACCAAGACAAAGCATTAATACGGAAATTTGGGTTACAGAATAATTGGTCACAAATATTGAGAAAAATTTACTTACTGACGCCGTCCCACTGTGATAACAACATATCTGTTATTTTCTTACCATTGGATACCTCATGTGTGCGTAAGCAGAGCTCTGAAAGGTGCCGCCCCGCCATACACACGCAGCGACCCTGCATCACATGGTTGTAGTCATGAGTGACACGGAAGGGCAAAAACAACAACAAATGGCATTCTTAAAAAAGGCTCACGTATTGCTAACGTGTCTTTCCGTGTTCTGTGTACTCCATGTGAATGTTTCGCGCTTGTAGTGTGCCTCCTGTCAGATGCTGCTAGCTGGTGTCTGCCCCACGCACACTGAAGGGAGGGGGGGGACAATGTGGCACATCCTGAGTCTTGAAAGGGGAGTGAGATATGTTCAGCTCTTCTTGAGGATGGTGAGGAAAGATTGTTTGTTGTGGGGGGGTTTGGAGACTTTCATGGTGTTTATGATGTAGCATGTTCGGCCCAGTCTCTGCCTGCCATAGCATGAGCCACTTCTGTGCCTGTTACATTACTGTGTTCCTATGGCATGTAGCGCTCAGATTCTGTGACATGGATGAGCTCCCTTTTCTGTAACATGTTTGCTGTAAATGCTGAGGGCAGTCTCTGTACTTGTAACATGCCTGCTGTGGCGTGTTTGGAACGATCTTTGTACTTGTAACATGACTGCAGTAGCGTGTTGGAGCCCCCGTTTCAGCAAGTTTCTTGGTCATCGTGTGGTGTTCTCCATGTATGACCATTGAAGATGGTCTGGTATTTCTGCGATGAGTGTTCTTCGTGGGCAAAAGGAACTAATGATGTCTCACTACACTGTGTGTTACTAAAGCAATGTGCAGACAAGGGCCTGTCAGTTCTGGACCCCAGGAGGGAGCAGGGAAGTGTCCCTTAATTGGGAAGCCCATGAAAACCAGACCGCCACCTCTGGGGTCAGTTTGAGAAACCACCTTCATTCTCAGGCAGCACTGAGCCAGCCCCTGCACATAGAAACTAATATGTACCTTGGAAAAGAAATGTGTTAGGACTGTCATGTAATGCCATCACTTGTTTGGGGGCAGGCAGAAGATATTTTGAGCATCTGCAAAATTTGGTGAAAACCAGTCGTTTCAAAAACTGACCAAACCTTAAAATGCTTAAGTAGTTCAAGAACCATGCGCAGCATGCTTCATGTATAGACCAAGAAAGTTCCAAAATAATTCGGTATAAGAATTTAATACAGCAAAATTTTCAAACAGAGTTTTAAGCCAAAACAATGGCTATTTGTTGAACATATAAACGTGACTAGCAAACAAGCAGATGGCATTACAGAGTGTGAAGTGACACTTGTGCATTTTAGCAGACTAACTGACAGGGAATGTATGTAGAGTAAAAGTACAGAACCAAGTGAATTACCTTGTCCACTCAAGCCAGGATTTGTGTAATCCCATGTGTCCTGGTCATTTTTGAAGACATTCAGTCGAGAAGGCTGAGAAGATAAAATAGTAGTGAGACAGGTGGCTTTGCTTTTGCCTCTACATTCCATAAAAGCTCCAGTTTAAAAGCCACTTACCTTGGCATATTCAATCTTTAGTGTACAACATCCAGAGTAAATGTCAGCCCCATTGAGAGAAGCCTTGGCACGCTGAGCACTTTGCACAGAGTCAAATGTTAGACAAGTTAAGGAAACATACCAACCTATGCACAACTTTAAAGGCACCTAAAGAGACAGCTAACCCAGTAACACATATCCATACTACTATTTTAAAGGGGGGGGTGACAAATCACTAGAGTTGAGGGTGGTAGGCATATTAAAACATTAAACAGAAAGCATAATGTGGAAGTGCATAACTGGCATTAGTAAAAAGGATATTCCACCATGGCCTGGACTCCATTCTTTCTGAAAATAACAATCCTCTCGACAGGTCCACAAGGATTACAGATGGTATACAGCACATCCTGCAAAGCAAATTTGAAAGTTAACTGACCGAACAAAAATGCTGTAGAAAAACATGCGCAAAAAAAAAAAAAAAAAAAAGCTCACCGTAGTTATGGAATAGATTGGATTCAGAATAGTTAAGAGCAAAACATTATTAACCCCCCGGGAATCATCGGCTGTATCTGTGGGACGGGAGATCTTTTGGCTAGTTGAATAGTTTACAAACGCTGGATGCCCTGCAACATAGATTTGGTTGTCTGCTGCATAGTTCACAGCGTTGCATGCACCATTAATATCCTCAAATTCAACAAGAGCCTGTCTCTTCTTAGGCATTACCACGACATAACTGAAAATACAATAAAGCCAGATTTAACATTTCACAAAACAGCTTATTTGAATATAGTAACAGCCAGCTCTGATATTACAACAGACATAAGGAGATTGCAATTACAGAACAGCATTAAAAAATTGGCATGCTGCTGCATATAAATATAACTATACCTGATTGCTCCAAATTCCTGCAAAGCTTCTGCAAGATCTGTCTCCACAACCCCGTCAATAAGCCCCCTCACATGGACCACCGGAGAGGCCGCGGTCTTGTGAGGGTCATCGTATCCTTCCTGGAAAAAAATATAACGCCAGGAGAGTATTAGTGGGGTGCAGTGAAAACTTGAGACCAAATTTAAAAGCGTTGTTCACCTTCCAACGCTTTTTTCAGTTCAGTTTTCAGATTGTTTGCCAGAAATAGTTTCAGTTACTTTCTAGTTGCGACATTTTTTTAATATTAAAGTTTAATGTTTAATTTTTCAACTTCTTGTGTCTTTCTAAAATAGGGGGGTTTGCTGAAACTTCTCAATTGTTACATTTAGTTGATACATTTCTTATCTTTGGCCCTGGGTTTCATTAAAGGTTTTAACTGATAAATAGTTGCCAATACTCCACAGATGCTGCTGAGATATGTATACACTAATGTAGCAAACTGTAATGGTTCAGAATCTGCACTTGGATTACTGTGCAGCCAAACTGAAAAACCAAAGAAGAGGAATATTAAACTTTGTATTTCAATTCTGGAAAAACAGTAAAAAAAAAGATGGAAAGTAATTGAAAAAGTATGAAGAATCAGAAAACAACTGAACTGAAAGTATTTGGAAGGTGAACAACACCTTTAAGGCTGAAAAATAAAGCAAAATGTTTATTGGATATATGGATGACAATTTAATGATCTTGGACAGGGAAAATAAGCACTCTTTATTGAGGAAAGCCATTGGTTATCATTGGTGCAGTCATTCTGTATATCATCATCATCAGGATCACATCTCATTAAAGACAAAAGAATACATAGAAGAAAAAAAAAAAAAAAAGAATTCTTAAACAATATTTTTACATTGTTTACCTTGAGCCCCCATATATTGATGGTCTGTGTGCTGCCTCAGAGATTGCCTAACCAGAAATAATGCAGCTCTAACAGTTAAGACGTGTGGAAGACAAAATTTTGTCTGTTAACTGGCTCATGTGACCTAACATGTATGGTTTGTTTGTGTGCACAGTGAATTGTACAATCCCGGGGGGTTGCCCTTAGATCTTAAAATTACAATTTCTATATAGGCCCACACTACTAAAAAAAAGTATATTATGAAGATGGTTTATTTACATGAAGCAGGGTTGTACATGTGAGCAGTTTTATGCAATACAGTATATTTTTTATAAAGACCTACATTGTTCAGGGGTATAGTTTTCCTTTTGTCAACATTACTTCAATTGTTTGTGCTGGACATAAAACTATTGGTAAAGAATTAGATACAGTTATGGTTTGTTTTAAGTCTTGTTGGTTAAACGAAATGACCATTCCACTGGGATTCCCTCTATAAACAAACCCATTCCTATAACTCATCCACCATCCTTCTTTCTTCTCCCAAGTGCTCCCTCAGCAGACTTGGGCCTGCATAGCACAGTCAAAGATTTTACATGTCTCTGGTATAGTGGTGCTGTTGTACAGATTGACTGAATTCAATGGGGGGTGCTTAATATATTTAGGGGAGCTAGCACAGGGCCAGATTTAGTCGCCTGGTGACTAATCGCCTCTTCTGGGGGCGACCTGAACTGCCTTCCGTCTGCTGTAATGAGAAAACGCCAGCTCAATGCACTCACAGTGCTTCGATTTCTGAAGTTGCCTCACGAGGAAACTTGGTTCGACTTTGGAAATTGAAGCGCCGCAAGTACATTGGCGCTGGCGTTTTCTCATTGAAGCAGACGGAAGCAGTTCGGGGATTAGTGGCCCCAAAGAAGAGGCGATTAGTCGCCGGGCGATTAAACCTCCCCGAATCTCCAGGTGTGCCCTTACCCTTAAGGCTACAAAATAAAAGAACAGATGCTGCAGTGCATGTGTGAATTGGCCTAAATCAGCCAGTCACACAATTCATTTGCATCTGAATGAAGACAATGCTGACTAGAACTGCAGCGGGACTGGGAGTGTGGGGGTAACATCCCAAAATAAGCACTTCCTAGCTCAGGGAAAAGAGATGGGGCAGCAGCTCCGATACCTTCGAATACTAATAAGGAGGGGTATATAGAGCAATGCTCGCAAACAGCCATAACCTTATTGTGAGTAAATATGGCCAGAGAAAGCCTCGGACTGGCACGGGGTGCGGGAGGAACAATGAATTAACCCTGTCTAGACAGTGTCGCCTCTAAATCCAGCGGCAAAAGTGCTACTACACGCCCAGGCCAATCCTTAGGGCGCTACCTAGCTGCACATATTTCATTCGCTTAGGCCTCTTCTGGGCAGCACTGATCAACTGGCAACAATCACCCCCAAACCCTGGTCGGCTCCGCAACTTTGTCGGCGCTTTGCAACCGCGCATCCCTGAACCTCTATGGCCGGAGGAGACTCATTCCCGTGGAATCTCCAAATCCGACTTCACTCATCTCAGCCATTGTCAAGTAATGTGTATAACAAAGACACGAGCTACAAGATCCCACCGAACAAGCCACACATCGCCGCCCAGTGACTATTAGCGTCGGTGAGCTTGGCCGAGTAACAAGGGAAGATCCCCAGGCTAAACAGATGTGGAATGGTAGCGCATTGATCTCTACACACACAATAACAGAAGCCTTTGTATTTGAGCACATCACTGCCTTCAATATAGGAACTCTCACCGCTGTAGCCGCCACGTTGTCCTCAACTCCGTCAGTCTTCTGTCTCTTCGGGGCCCGGCCACCTTCGTTCCCGTAATAATTTGGCCTTCCTCCTATGGCCGCAGCTGCCGCCATCTTCAGAGATCCACCGGGACTGAATTCACTGTAACATGGCGCCGGGGCTAAACCAATAGAGACCCGCCCACTTACAATCTCCCTATAGGCCAGCATGAATGCCACTCTCAGTTTTCCTACGTTCATTCGCTTCCCAAAACGCCATTTTAGAGTTTCGGAAGTTCATTGGTCAGGGATGAGAAATCTCTTTATTATTCACAAATGTAGGCTTGCCCTGCTGTAGCTACGTCTCCATGTTATGTTACCCATTGATGTGGGCACGCCGAGATTTGTAGCCTGGTGTTTGATATGAACAAGTTAGTTCGCCTCCATCTTATGTGGAGAATGTAATGGCGCCTGGTCGTTCCAAAGTGTACAGAGAATTACAGTGAAATATACCGTGATTATAAAGGGGTTGTTCACCTTTAAATCAACTTTTAGTATGAGGTAGAGATATTCAGGGACAATTTGCAATTGGTTTTCATTTTTGAGCATTAACAATAAGGGGCAGATTTATCAAAGGTCTAGTTGACTTTTCCATTGGGAAAAAAAAATCGAATTTCAATGCTATTTTTTGCATACTTCGACTAGGGAATAGTCCAAATTTGATTTGAATTTGAAAAAAATGTGAATATTGAAATTTATCATGTACTTTCTCTTTAAAAATTCGACTTTGATCATTCACCATCTAAAACCTGCCAAATTGCTGTTTTAGCCGATGGGGGACCTCCTAGAACCTATTTGGAGTCAATTGGTGGACTTTGAAAAATCAATGGGTTTTTTTAGAATCAAATTCAATCAAATGCAATAATTCGTATGATTCAAATTCGAGCACAAAAAAATTCAACTAAATTTTGGTTGGTCTTTTTGAATTCGAATTTCGAAGTTTTTTGTTTTTGTTTCGTTTGCGATCAATGCTAGGTAAGTCTGGTCTAGGGGTAGGCAGAAGAGGTAGCTGCTCAGTGCCCCCCCAATCGTTGCACCCTAGGCACCTGCCTCTTCTGCCTACCCCTAGTTCCGGCCCTGCAAGCCAGGCCTGTAAAGTACTGGCCAGGTGGTAACCCTACACATATTTTACACCATTTTTTCAAGTCCCCTTAAAAATGTAAAATTGGGTTCTGCTAGCTATTAATAAAGCCATGGTGGTTTACAGCTGAAGCAGTGTAGTAACCAGGGCTGCTGCACCAATGAGGTGCCACAGGGGGTTAAGAAGAATCCACACTGGGAATACCTATCTATACAGCAGATCCTGTGGTCCCAGGGGGCAGGCCTAAGGGCAGAGACAAACGCTCAAATTTGGGTAGATAAGTCGTCCAGCTACAAATCTCCTTTTCTGCAGGGCAACTAATCTCCCCGAAGTGCCTCCCGCCTGCTAGAATGTAAATTGCTGGCGGGATGGCAATCAGTGAGCTTCATTTTCCGAAGTTGCCCCAGAAAACTTCGGGCAACTTCAGAAAACAAAGCGCTCCGAGTGCCATCCCGCTGGCAATTTAGACTCTAGCCGGCGGGAGGCAGTTCGGGGAGCCCCGAAGAAGAGGCGATTTATCGTCAGGCAACTAAATCTCCCTGAATCTGAGTGTGTGTCTCTGCCCTAAGGAGGGCCGGACCACGGGGTCTGCTGCATAGTAGTTCCCCCTCCCCAGCCCCTCTCGCACCTTTAAAAGAAGCACAAGCAATGTTCCCTCTAAGGAAGGAGTGCTCATACTTTACTAATGCGAGGTCTACTTTTAGTGATGTCCCATTATGATTTACATTCATAAAAGCATTGTTTGCATTCTGTTCCAAGGAAAATAATAGTTAAATATTATATTGATTTATGAAAGAATTTATATTTCTATGTTTAACACTCAACTATTTCTTGTGCAACCTTAGCATAAAAATATCTGAATGAAAAGCATGAAACAGGAAGATGATATAGACAAGCTGTTTGTTGACAGTGTCTTGAGATCTACTGATGACCAGCTATATGTTTACTGGTAGATCCCGATCTACCTTTTGGGCTCCTCTGCTCTAAGGTGTGTGCTTATGCTCGTGCACACAAATTTTGAGGACAGCAAATTATTTTGCACACAAAGAATTTTGTGTGTTAACACAAAATATTGTATCAATTCTGACCTGAGTACACAGTTTTTAAAAACTGTGCACACAAGTTGAAAATGTGTGCACAAAAGACGTTTTTTGCGCACATATCTGAGAAGGAATTAGAGGGAACATTGGGTGCAAGGTGAGGGCCAGTAGGTGCAGCGCGAGCAGGCTGGAATTGGGGGCCTGGGAATTTAGGAGTGTTTGCACAAGGCCCCCTCAGTAGGTCATTTTGTGAGAGGGAGGTAGGGGACGACACACCCAAGTTACGCCATTGGGCTGCAGAGTATTTTGCAAATGATTTCTATTGGAATAAACATTACAGTGATAGTGCTGGTTAATTTTGGGCCCTAAGTAGATTAATTTAAAACCAGTTAATTGGAGTTACGTACGTGGTGCCAGTAAAGGAAACTGACTTACTAAAATTCATGTTTTGTATTCCCTGGGAGTGCATTAGATCCTACAAACTGTTAGTAAGCTGATTTTTTTTTTTTTTTTTTGCGTTAGGAAGTATATACACTGCTTTTTACTCCCACAATTCTGTAAGGTCATTTGTTCTTTACTCATTCTTCTCTATAGAAACGAAACCATTTTGAAGCACACTGCAGTGCTGCATGTCGCATTTCATCCGATTTTTGTCTCCACAGAGAGAAGGTGATGTGGGGGGGCTTTGATAAAAAGAGAACAATAAATAGAACTTGTGTTGAATTTATATTACTTTTCCATATTTTGTGCCATTATAATGAAAACGCTTACCCACTGGCTATAATGTAAATTGCTGGTGGGAAAACATATGCATTGCTTCATCGTTCCAAAGTCACTTGAAGTTTCATTTAAAGGAAATGTTGTACAACTTTGGAAAATGAAGAAAAACATATTCTTTCCCACCAGGGATTTACATTAAGGGTGGTGGCACAAATCTTCACTACTTCGGGCGACTAATCTCCCCAAAATGCTTTCGTGCTGGGAAAGAATACGAATCACTGGCAGGATGGCAAATGATCACTTCGGATTTCCAAAGTCGCCTGAAGTTACCTCACAAGGCAACTTTGGAAATCCAAAGCCATTCGTATGCCATTCAGCCGGCGATTTGTATTCTTGCCAGTGGGAAGGCATTTCGGGGAGATTAGTCGTCCACAGTAGAGAAGATGTGTCGCTGGGCAACTAATATCTCCATCTGCCACCATCCTAAAGCCGTGGGGAGATTTGTCACCTGCGGTGGTACATTTTTACTGTGGCCTACAAATCTCCCTGTGTGCCATCAAGCTTCATACAACAGGCAGTTTGTTCAGAGGTCCCTATCTGCGTTTGAACAAATATAGCTCAACAGCAGTTGAGCAGCTCATTATCAGAGAGCTTCTCAGTGCACTCAGGCCAGGATTTGTGGAAAGGCCACTAAGGACCAGGCCTAGGGCGGCAGGATTTTAGGGGGCGGCCTGCTGCCCAACCACACCCACATTGATTGAGATTGAGAAACACTGGGTATGCTCAGGAGATACAATTGTTTTTAAATTTCCTGTGTGCCAATCCCCATTGCTCCAGTCCAGATGATTACAATTTGCACAAATAAAGGAGAGGGGACTGGGGCGACGAACGGCAGTGGGCCTAGGGGTGGCCGTTATGTAAATCCGGCCCTTAGTGCACTGGCAATTAGTGTTAACTTCAGCTTTGCTCTTCAGAACCAGGTAGCATTGAAAGGAAAGCCTGTATCTTTTTAGATCCAGAAATAACAAAACCATAGATATTTCTTAATTTAACCAGTAGGCAAAAAAGTATGTTCAACACAAGCCCTATTCACTGAGCTCATGTTGAAAAGATGTGTACTGTCCCTTTAATGTAAAGCGTTGTCTTCCCCCCTTTGCTGCTATAACAGCCTACTGTATATTCTACTGAGATTTTGGAATCCATTCTGTACAGACCTTGCTCTGTGCATATGGGCATTATTTTGCTAACATAGGCAAGGTCTTTTCCAAACTGTTACCACAACATAAACAGCAACGTATTGTCAAGAATGTCACTGAATGCTATAACCCAGGGGTGCCCAAAACATTGATCGCGGTCTAACAGTTGATCACTTTAAAGTTCCTGAGACCATGGAGAAAATTGTCATGCGGAAAATAAATGTTGTGTGGAAAAAAAATTGTTTTGTGCAGAAAAAAATTGTCATGCTTAAAATTGCCCATAGACTTCAATGTATTTCAGCAAATTGGGCTATTGGAGGTATTTATACATGGAAATGCCTCTGTGCCATCCTGCTATGAGTTCTTAAAGTAGATCTCATGATGGCATCAGGTAGCAAGAGTAGATCATGAGGTGAAAAAGTCTGCGCACCTCGGCTCTTTTGATAAAACCAGGGTAGTGATAATCAAGTTGGCCTCAAGAGGGAGCTGTGCCTGATGCAGTTGCAGCCATATAGCCACAGCACATGCAATTATGCCTACATCTCAATGGTAATTATGGGGAAAGAATACCAACAGGCGCAAAAACTGCAGCACAGGTGCCTTTATTCACTGTCACACGACATGTTTCGAGCATAGTAGCTCTTTTACACTTGAAAAAGAGCTACTAAGCTCGAAACATTTTGTGTGACGGTGAATAAAGGCACCTGCGCAGCAGTTTTTGCGCCTGTTGGTATTCTTTCCCCATACTTGTTTGCATTACTTGATTTTGCTTTGGATGGAAGCAGGGGTCCAAGATACCTATACCAGCTTTCTATACTCAATGGTAATTAGACACAGAGCTGAATTTTTTTCTATGTTGGTGCTTGGAGTCTAAATGACATCCATGCCCAATTCCTTGGGCACACAAACACTGCATCTCCAGGGTTCAATAGATGTACTTGCACTCAGTTCAAAACAGGAGGGTGAGATGGATGAACCCTTATAAGTTCCAGGAAGGACTAAATTCCCAATGGGCAGCAAACTGGCAAATGAGGTTCAATTTTAGTAAATGCAAGGTAGCAACAAAAAAAATGTGAATTATACACTAAACATTAAAAGGGCTGACTAGAGATTGCTATTTTGAGACCATTTGCAATTGGTTTTCATAGCTTTGTATTTAACAGCTCTCCAGTTTGCAATTTCAGCAATCTGGTTGCTAGGGTCCAATTTATCCTAGCAACCATGCAGTGATTGGAATAAAACACTGGAATATGAATAGGAGAGGGCATGAAAAACAATGAGCATTAAAAACTAGCAATAACAATACATTTGTAACCTTACAGAGCACCTGCATTTTTTGTGACTCATTTGAAAAACTGGAAAGAGTCAGAAGAAAAAGGCAAACCATTCAATAACTACAAAAAAGAAAAAATGAAGTCCAATTAAAAAGTTGCTTAGAATTAGCCATTCTATAATATACTAAAAGTTAACTTAAAGGTGAACCACCCCTTTAACTTCTTGGCTGCTTGCTGTCATTCTCTAGTAAGTGTGCTCTCTTTAGAAAGCAAATCCCTCAACTGGCTGACGTCACCAAAATCTCACTTAGCTGCCCCCCTTCAGCCCCGGGCCAACT
The DNA here is from genome assembly GCF_017654675.1 of Xenopus laevis. NCBI lineage: Eukaryota > Metazoa > Chordata > Amphibia > Anura > Pipidae > Xenopus > Xenopus laevis. The sequence continues at coordinate 71,888,991 of NC_054385.1, forward strand.
TCATGCACAATATTGCATTGCTCAAAATCTCAATTCTCTGATGACAGGCGTGTCGTATATGATTTGTATGTATGACATGTATGTGTGAAATCGCTGACCCAGTATGCATTTCACCACAAGTATGCATATTTCTTGAGGTACCATTTTTTATCCACGGAACTTTATTTTCCTTACAAATATGGCAGCGCATGAACATAGTGGGGGAAACAGAAATAGTATGGGGGAAAACTGTATTTCTAGAAAAAAAAACTAGTGACTGGCTTCACCACCTTCAACAAGATGGACTATTATTAGGATAATTTCTGTTTAGTAACCTTTCACTCTCCTTTGAGAAATATTTGGGAATGTTTATGGATAACAAACTGTGTAACTGTAGGCAGTATCAGTCACTTCCAAAGACAAGCAACATGAATCATTTGACATTTTCAATGTATGTACACCAAAAAAAGAAGTCATGGCTTGAGGGCACAAGCCCAGAACCTGTCGCTTCAGATCGAATCAATATTACCACTCTGTATGCTTATGAGTAAATGCAAGACACAAAACATTTCAAGCATAGACTTAACTATGCTGTAATAAAAGTTGATACCACTTGTTGATGGTTCTGTGGAGTGTACCCTTTTCTGGTCTGGATGTTCTTTCATTATATAACCCCATGGGTCCCTATATTCCAAAGTTATCCCAAGTTCTGCAGAATTTCAGTCAGGACAGCACAACGATTAGCACTGCTGCCTTGAAGCACTAGGGCCCTGATTTTGATTCCCACCTGGGTGCTTTGTGCAAGTAGTTCATATATGGCTTTTGTCTCATACACCAAACACATGTAAGCAGGTTTTAAATGTGTGAATGTGAAATGGACTGTGAGCAGGGCAGGGACTAATGTGATGATAAACAATATCTTCAAAACATTGTGTGGTGCTCTATAAAAAAGGATAACTCCAGTTAATAATAAAGGTCCACTAAGACACTTCACAAAACATCAGAGGGCTGCTGCCATATGAGATTTCACAAGCCTTGTATTTTCAGAAAAATTGTGCTTTTAAACTGACACCATTTTAGTGCATAAAAAAATAGTCACCCTTTAGGTAGTACACACCGGCAAGCTATGAAACAATCCTAGAGTAGGACAGAAAAGACAGCCCGAAAGCAAACCTATAGTATGCCATCCCCTTTCTATACTCAGCACTAGTTGTATAATATAAGGCAGTGCTGTCCAATTGGTGGCCCATGGGCTACATTCGGCCCACAATTCCCCCTTGTGTGGCACCCCACATGAAAGTCTGCCTGCTGTGACTGCTTCCTTTGTGTAAACTTTAAAGGAGTTGTTCACCTTTAAATTAACTTTTAGTATGGTGTAGAGCAGGGGTCAGCAACCTTTACTAACAAAAGAGCCAATTTGCCCCCTCTTCCACTAAAGAAAAATTGTCTGAAAAATTCCACAAAACACAACACAGCTTATAAACTTTTAAAAGTTTTAACCTTTTTTAATTTGAACTGTTACAACAACAGAATACAACAAACAGAAGTGCAGTGTGTAGTCCTACTTTGAAATAAATGAAACACTGAATAGCCCTATTAAATGCTAGTGTTCTCATCAGTTTAATGTGACTTCTGTTTCTAAAGCTCCATGCTGATCTTCCCTCTCTTGTCTTGAGTGTGTGACCACGGTAAGTACCATGATGAATCATCTTGCTGCGGCTTGTTCTTGCCTGTCACTCCTGGGACGTCTATACAGCACTTGCACCTGCTGGCGGCTTACCGCTGTTAGCTTACCGTGGTCACACACTCAAGACGCCACCAGCAGGTGTGAGGGCTGTATAGACGACATGATAGGCAAAGCCGCAAGACCAAGCCGCAGCAAGCAGAATAAAGAGCCGAATGAGGCTCCGGAGCTGCAGGTTGTCTACCCCTGGTGTAGAGAGTGACATTCCGAGACAATTTGCAATTAGTTTTCATTTTTTACTATTTAGCAGCTCTACTGTTTTCAATTTCAGCAATCTGGTTGCTAGGGGGCCTGATTTATATAAGAGACTGGAATATGAATAGGAGAAGGCCTCAATAGAAAGCAGAGTAGTAGAAAGTAGCAATAACAATAAATGTGTGGCCTTACAGAGTATTTGTTTTTTAAATGGAGTCAGTGACCCCCATTGGAAAGCTGGAAAGAGTCAGAAGAAGGCAAATAATTAAAAAAACACAAAAAAATAATAATAATGAAGACCAATTGGCCATACTATAACATACTAAAAGTTAATTTAAAGGTGAACCACCCCTTTAAAATGTGAGATTAACTGGCCCCTGTATTGTTTACTCCTCAAATCTAGACTGTAATCCCCTGCACTGTTCACACCTATAAACCCCCCTGAATTATTTACACCCATAACACCTCTATAGTCAGCGCCGATTCAGACCTAAGCGCCGCCTGAGGCGGCTCCTGCAATGCCGCCCCCCCTCGCTGACTTACTTGTCGGGAGGGGAGGCAGGAACACTAATGCGGAGAGCGCAATTGCGCTCTCTCGCATTAGTAAAGCCGAATTTCCGGTTTAAAAACCGGAAATTCGGCTCTTAAAGGTGCAGGAGCGGCTTTTTGCCGCCCCTGGAAACCGATTCGGCGTTGCCGCCTGAGGCGAGCGTCTCAGCTCGCCTCATTGGCGGCGCGCCCCTGTCTATAGTACACAAACCTAAAGCCCTGTACTGTTCACACCTGAGACCCAAACTGAAAGTGTCCACATTGTTCACCTGGTCACATCTCATACAAACTGCTGGAGGGGCACCAACATTGTGTCACTGTATGTAGCACAGTATGAACTGTTCATCTTAGATAGGTTTTCCTGTCTCCTGCTGTATTCTGCCTTCCCTGTGTGTGCCATACTCTGCCTGCTCTATGCTCCCTCCGTGTGCCATACACAGCCTTTCCTGTGCTCCCTGTGTGTGCCGTACTATGTCTACCCTATTATTCGTGTTTGTTAGCATTTGGAAATAGTTGTTAGGTGGTCCTAAGGTGTTTAATCGTGTGTTGGGGTGCTGTGTTATCCACAGAGGAGGAGGCATATGGATTTAAGGGTATGTTTTAATATGAATCAAGTTTTTTCACATATGACTGATATCCCTGCAGTGAGCACCAACCATTTTGTTTTTTCATGTGCTACCACTGTTAATGTGGATATGGTCTTAAAGGTTCTTGTGGTTAAAAGTGGGTATGATTTAAAAACTGGGAGTGGTCAACAGTGGCTTCCATTATAGTCCCTCCACCACACAAGCCAGAAAAGTTTCGACCCTTGCTACCACGGAAGTTGGACAGCACTAATATAAGGGACCTTCAGGTCTGAAAAAACATACTTTGGGGTGTCTGAAGGCCAGGTTACTCAGGGCTCACATGGCAATGTTTGAAAAATTCCACTTTATTCTTGATATGCTGGAAGAGTATAGGTTATGATTACCTCATCCAAGATGATGCTGATGGCTTCAGGTGTGATACAAAGGTGGCTGCTGAATCTCTGTAGGGATTTATCATCAGAGACAATTTCCTGCATTTTCTAGTTTCATTTGGAATGAGGTGCGTTTGAATATACATTTAAAACACAGAAACCTTTTATGCACCTGTGCTGCTACCTGTGTTCAAAATGCTTCTAGTTAAAGGGATAGTGTCATCGGAAAACATGTTTTTTTTTCCAAAATACATCAGTTAATAGTGCTACTCCAGCAGAATTCTGCACTGAAATCCATTTCTCAAAAGAGCAAACAGATTTTTTTATGTTCAGTTTTGAAATCTGACATGGGGCTAGACATTTTGTCAATTTCCCAGCTGCCCCCAGTCATGTGACTTGTACCTGCACTTTAGGAGAGAAATGCTTTCTGGCAGGCTGCTGTTTTTCCTTCTCAATGTAAGTGAATGTGTCTCAGTGGGACATGGGTTTTTACTATTGAGTGCTGTTCTTAGATCTACCAGGCTGCTGTTATCTTGTGTTAGGGAGCTGCTATCTGGTTACCTTCCCATTGTTCTGTTGTTTGGCTGCTGGGGGGGGGGAGATATCACTCTTAAAGGGATACTGTCATGGGAAAATTTTTTTTTTCAAAATGAATCAGTTAATAGTGCTGCTCCAGCAGAATTCTGCACTGAAATCCATTTCTCAAAAGAGCAAACAGATTTTTTTATATTCAATTTTGAAATCTGACATGGGGCTAGACATTTTGTCAATTTCCCAGCTGCCCCATGTCATGTGACTTGTGCTCTGATAAACTTCAATCACTCTTTACTGCTGTACTGCAAGTTGGAGTGATATCACCCCCTCCCTTTTCCCCCCCAGCAGCCAAACAAAAGAACAATGGGAAGGTAACCAGATAACAGCTCCCTAACACAAGATAACAGCTGCCTGGTAGATCTAAGAACAACACTCAATCGTAAAAACCCATGTCCCACTGAGACACATTCAGTTACATTGAGAAGGAGAAACAGCAGCCTGCCAAAAAGCATTTCTCTCCTGAAGTGCAGGCACAAGTCACATGACATGGGGCAGCTGGGAAATTGACAAAATGTCTAGCCCCGTGTCAGATTTCAAAATTGAATATAAAAAAATCTGTTTGCTCTTTTGAGAAATGGATTTCAGTGCAGAATTCTGCTGGAGCAGCACTATTAACTGATTCATTTTGAAAAAATTTTTTTTTCCCATGACAGTATCCCTTTAAGGTGGCCATAGACTCAAAGATCCGCTCGTTTGGCGACATCGCCAAACGAGCGGATCTTTCCCCGATATGCCACTAACGGCATGGCTACATCGGGGGTAATTCGAACGTTCAGCCGTATGGCCGAACGATCGAATTACGATGCGCCAAGGGGCTCCGACGGGTCGGTTAAAAATCCAACCTTCCCGATCGATATCGTGGCCAGATATCGATCGGGAAGACCCGTCGGAAGCCCCCATACACGGGCAGATAAGCTGTCAAATCGGTCCAAACGACCAATATCGGCAGCTTTATTGCCCGTGTATGGCCACCTTAACTTGCAGTACAGCAGTAAAGAGTGATTGAAGTTTATCAGAGCACAAATCACATGACTTGGGGCAGCTAAATTAGTGATGCCCTTCTAGCACAGTGTTTAGAAGTTCCCCTTAGCTATACCAGCAAAACTTAGGGTGTTATTTATCAAAGGTTGCATTGTTTTTTTCCATGAAAAAAATCAAATTTTTCATAGTTTAGTATACCTCAAACTTGGAAATAGCTCTAATCCAAATATACAAAATCTTAAAACCTGTCAAGGTCATGTAGAAGTCAATGGCAGAGGTCCCTTGAACCATTTGAAAATGTTTGCAGCCTTCATGATATTCAAGTTTTTTTTGGTGGGTTTCACTTGAAAACTCGATCAATTCAAGTTTTTTTACCTTTTTTCTCAAATTAGAAACCATTTGAGGTCTAAAAAAAGCTCACAAAGCTCTAAAATACAACCTTTGATAAATAGCCCCTTAGTGTCTTAGACAAACAATTTACACTAAAAGCTGGGTATCTGTTTTTAAACCGATCAAGTGTAATAAACTGAATTCTTCTACAAATTGTTCTACTTTTTTTCTACTACTACTACTTTTCTTCTAATATTTTCCCTGCAAATTTTGGAATTAGAAACGATTTTAGTGTGCTTTTTCAACCAACATTTTTAAGTAGTAAAAACAACTCAGCTGTTCTTCAACAGTTCTGCAAACTGTTAACTTATGTTGGAATCAGACAATCCTCCTTTGTGGGTTAAGTCATATGTTGTTTATGTGGTATAAAAGCTTCATGGCAGTGAGAAAAATGAAAACCTTTTTTTTTGTTTTTTCTCAAGCATATGCATTTATTGGCCTTAAAGGGGTTGTTCAGCTTTAAATAAGCGTTTATTATGTCGTAGAGAGTGATATTCTGAGTCAATTTGCAATTGGTTTTCATTTTTTATTATGTGGTTTTTGTGTTATTTAGCTTTTTATTATCCAGTTATTAAGCTTTTTATTCTCCAGCTCTCCAGTTTGCAATTTCAATAATCTGGCTGCTAGGGTCTACATTACCCTAGCAACCAGGAATTAATGTGAATAGGAGAGGCCTTGATTGAAACATGAGAAATGAAAAGTAGCAAGAACAATACATACAATAGCTTTAGATGGGGGTCAGTGACCCTAATTGAAAAGCTGGAAAAAGAGTAAGAAAGATGGAAGATGGCAAATAATTTAGGAACTATAAAAAATTAAACAATGACCAATTGAAAAGTTGATTAGAACTGGCCATTCTATAACATACTAAAAGTTTGCTTAAAGGTGAACCACCCCTTCTTGTCTTGTAGACAGATAACCCCAACTGGATACACAATTACAACAGTAGAGAAAACTCCTTCAAAACACCTTTGCAATCTGAATGCCACAAATAAGCCTGATGTGTGGTAAGCTTCAATGTGTTTCCTATATGGTTACGTGGAGGTTGTAACTTGGTAACAGTTCTGTATGCAACCCCCTCCCCGCCCACAGTAAAAACAGCTTCCACTTCCCACAAAGGCACACACAGTTTCCTTTGTGATGTCAGCACAGTAGCCACAGGCCTTTAACATTAATTGTGATTGTGGCTAAATATATCATGAACACAGGTAAATAGGGGAGATTTAGAAAGATACAGTGTGCATTTTCCATGTCAGATAAGCATGCTACCATTCACAGTGTTTAGGCCCCAAAGCTGATGTGTGCTCTCAAAATACACATAAAGCAGCTATTTAGACCAACTGCAGGGGTCACAGTGTTTTTGGGAGCATTACCTTATTAGTTTGATCTGGCTGACAGCGTCCTATTTTTGCAATAGGAGAGGCAGCTTTAAAAGGTGAAAACACTCATACGTAATTTAGTTTATTAAAATGACGAGCAGTTTAATTTGAAAAATTCATGATTTCTAAGACTAAAACTATAATAATGACAAAAAAATAACATTAAATTAGAAGTGCAAAGTTTAATATGCAGTCTATGAGAAATTGGCAAGTCCCTAAAATAAAATGATCCCATGATTTCAGTATTACAGACTGCTTGGCGCATTGTGAACATTATACTTTCATTGACTCTTCAGAGGCAAGGTAGAATGAAAACCACAGAAAAAGTCTGTAACAACAACAACAAAAAAGTTGGGGGAATGTGTTTAAGATTATCAATAAACCAACCTTTGTATGTATATTAACTTAATTAGGCATTTTATTAGTATGTCAGTCTTTACATAAATCAGTGCAGCAACATACTGAGCTAAGCCTTACTAAAGTGCCTTATCGGTATGATGCGCAAATCGTTAAATTTGCGAAAGAATCCTGTGTGCCCCACACACCTTTATAAAACTTGTGATTTCTCATCACAAAAAATAAGGTTAAATAGCACCAATAAGGATGAAGGAGAAAAAGACACTTATTAAAATTGGCCAGAGCTTTTTCTCCAGCAATGCACACATTTGGTTTTTACTCCATTTTGGAAGCAGTTCTTCTGAAACACACGGTCACAGCATAACCTAGGATGCACTGTGAATTTCCCTACTGTACAGGAGAATCTGTGAGGCTTTAGACAAATCAGAAATGTACTTTCAAGATTTATATCTGACAGATAACTTACTTTCCTACAAGCTATAAACTTCAGGTGCTCTCTAAAGGCACCCTGTTCACCTGCAGGGGGTGATGGAACTGGCACATAAATAAATGTATTATAAATATTTCACTATGCCTCAAAACACTCAGCAACTGTTACACTGAATGTACATTCCTCTCATATTATCCACAGGACGGAATAAACTGTTTGAAACTCTTATATTGCAGCACTAAATGTAAAAGGCTCTGATTACTCCATCCCTTATTAATGACACAAAAAACATTGGGCATTTTATGGGCACAGGGAATGTAAAAAACGGTCTGATACATTATTGAGGTCTGAAGTATGTGCGATGCACATCAATGTCAATCATCTGATTTTACATTAGCTCACTGATGGTTAAGGCTGACACTGCAAAGGGTTATTGTTCCATTTTGCTAGGTGCACACAACTTAAAAAAAATTTGTTTTACACCTTCTACCCTTTCTTGATCTCAATGATGGGGAAAAGTGACCACATTTGGATGAAGCCAATAACCCCTTCAAGGCCCTTTTGCAGAGCATTTAGGAACAACAAATGTAAAAAAATAATTAAAAAGAAAAAAAAAAAAAGACACAGCTATGCTGGCAGTCCTTCAGTGGCCTTCAGAAAAAATCAAATCAAATCAAAAGTACAAAAAAAAGGAATGGTAATAGGAATAAAACGTTTAGGATTTGTAATTCGATGTCAACCACATGAGACCTTCATAAAGTCCCTCTCCAGTATTTGCACAAGATGGCTGGACATACCAGTTTCTATCCCTAATGCGGGTAAGTCCAAGCTTTTCCTGGATCTCATGAGGTTTCATGGCATCTGCAAGGTCCTGTTTATTGGCAAAGATGAGAATGATGGCATCACGCATCTCTCGGTCATTAATAATTCTGTGGAGTTCCTGACGTGCCTCGTCAATTCGATCTCGATCAGCACAGTCGACAACAAAGATGAGACCCTGTGTTCCAGTATAGTAATGCCGCCAGAGAGGCCGAATTTTGTCCTGGCCACCTACATCCCAGACGTTAAATTTCACGTTTTTGTAGGTAACAGTTTCTACGTTGAAACCTACAGTTGGGATAGTGGTGACTGACTGTCCTAGCTTGAGTTTGTAAAGAATGGTCGTCTTCCCGGCAGCATCCAAACCCAACATCAAAATTCGCATCTCCTTATTCCCAAACATCTTGGATAGCATTTTACCCATGATGGAAGCTCTGAGTCCATACAGCTGGTCTGGATTTGAAAAAGAAGGAATATGGTGAACAAACCGAGAAAATAATGGTCAAACGACTTATAGAAGCAAAATAAAATAGGAAAGCAGATACAATTTGCAAAAAATTTAATATATATATATATATATATATATATATATATATATATATATATACACAGTGCTTATGACTCTAGCAAAGCCAACAATATTCTTTTAGTATGCTTGTACAGAAATCTACACTATGCCCAAAATTGTGATGATAGAAGAATGCCTGCTGTTTGGGAAATAGATCACTTGTTTCCCCATTGCATCTATCAACACAGATAGCACCATTTCCAACCAAATCACTGTTAAAAATACAGTTAACCTCATATATTAATTCCCCAGAGTGTAAATCCTACAAGAAAATAAGAAGTTCAAATGGAAAAGTAAAAAGAACAATACAGTACAAGAAGCATCTACTCATACGGACACGGAGCTAAGCAGGAAAAAGAAATGAAAGGAGTTTCACCTTACAAATGTAATGGTAGAAATGAAGGAGAAAGTAGACAGGCTTATAGTTAGAGGACTATGGGTAAGCGTATGTGGAATTTCGGATGGAGCACGAGGGCAAGCCAGCACACAAGGATGATGAAGTATCTCAAACTGGAAATAAAGAGGTGCCAGAGAGTAGAGTGTGTTCAGTCGGGGGAACATGAATTGCTCTTTCTCTCATTACTTTCTGAGGCCGCTCATGTATCCTAGACACTCACAATTATGAAGATTGAAGGGCCTCCCGGATCTCCGGCTCTCCGAACCGCCGGTCTAATCTCCGGCTGTCTTTTCCACTGGATCCGGAATCGGAAGGGCGCGGGCAATAGGACCACACTAACACTTACTGCGCACGCGCATTAGTCCAGCCCACCAACTATAACTTAATGCGCATGTGCAATGCAATGGGAAAGACGTGTATACGCGTGATTACGTTTCACTGCGCATACGTAACTGATTGTAGGACTTATGGAGCATGCGCGAAACTATTTTTCCGCCTCTTGACTCTCAATTGTGATGTTGTGTAAATGCTGTAGGGTCAGGTGTTGACGTGTAGGACGCGTATTTGTCCGCAAGATGTCCTTTAATATGTGCTATGATATTGTTTAGATACATTAAAGGAGTTGCCAGAACTTTCAGTATGATTCATAGTTTCATATTCTGAGACAATTCCGTTTTTATTTCCTGTGGTTTTTTTGATTAACCTTTTGTTCAGCAGCTCTCCAGTTTGGAATGTCAGCAGGTATCTTTTGCTAATCCCAATTAACCTGGGAACCAGGCAGTGGTTTGAAGGAGAGGCTGGAATAGGAGAGGGACTGAAAAGAAGCACAAGTAATAAACTGTAATAATAGCAATACAATTGGAGCCCCGTTTTGAAAGCTGGAAAGGGTCAGAAGAAAAAGGCTAATTAAAACAATAGAAAAAATAGAAAATGAAGACTAATTAAAAAGTTGCAGTTTGCAGTCTTTGACATGTTCACCAACTAAATGTCTTTTTGCAACACATATTAGAGTCCTGCAGCGGGTCGGGTACCCGTGCGTTTAGGGTTGCCACCTTTTCTGGAAAAAAATACCGAACTTACTATATATTAATCTTTTTTCCCTATTAATAACATTGGGATCAGCCATCATTTTTACCAGCCAGGTGGCAACCCTACGCAGGTCACCCGTAAAAACCTGATCACACCATCTTCCGATGATGTCACTTCCGATTTACAACGACAGCACTTCCTGATTCTTGATGGTCAGCGGGTCCGGGTTGCGGATTGCTTGCGGGTCAGGTATTTATTCTAGGGAGCTAAAGGGCGAAGTGACTAATGCGGGCAAAAATTTGATAAAAAAACGTTAGACTCTGGCGGAACTTCGCTCCCTAACGCCTGGCGAAGTTGCTCTCTGGCGAATGGATGTAACTACGCAAATTCACAAATACTTCAATTGTTTGTCGGGTGGTCCCTCACTCCAAAGGCATCAGGGCTCTATCAAACAGAGTCAGTGGCACCGTCCCAGCCACACAACATCCTGCACCTGATGAAGGACATGTCTGTCCGAAACATGTTGTGTCTGAATAAAGTACACTGAATTTAATTTGGCTCTCCAGAGTGAATTTTGCTTATACGCAAATTCACTAAGATTCGTATTTTACTGAACATTATCTCTTGCGCCAGACTTCGGCACCTCAGACCAGGTGAAGTGCAAAAGAGTAGATAGGAGTTCCTCAAAATATAGTTGAAAAATATTCTAAATCCCAAAAAACGCTGGCGTCTTTTCCTTTTTCAAGGTGATGGGCTGAAAAATAGTGTACATTTTTTTGGGGTAACCGGCTTCCCCCCTACATTTCCTAACATATGGCACATAAACTATACACTGGGCTCATGTGTAGGGCAATATAACAACTTTATTTTATTTTATTAAGGTTTCCCGGGCTTGTGTAGTAAAATATATTTGCTGCAACATATACGTCCATTGAACTTTCCGCTGTATGCAAATAAGCCAACGATAGCCAACTTCGATTCGCTTGGCGCAGTAATGCTAGCACAACTTTGCCAGTGTTCAGCGCCCTGGACGCAACTTCGGATTTTAGTGAATTAGCGTTGTCCTGGAAAATCTACGCCTGGCGAAGTGTTGCACTGTGAGCGAAGCCGTCGCTGGCGAATTTTCGGAGGTTAGTGAATTTGCCCCTAGGTGTTCACACAGTATAGATATAACAAATTCTCTCAGCCCTTTGTCATAGAATTTCTGTAGGTTGGTATAATTATTTTAGGTTTTACTTATGATTATGATAAAATTAGCTTTTTCTGTTTTTTTGGGCTAAAGCTAGATTGTAGATAATTATGTTTCAACTTGGCGAGAAGATATTGAACAATGAAATAGTAGAGACTTGTCTCAAACAGACGCTGAACAGGATCAAGATACATTTTTGTTTTCAAAAAATGAAAATGTGATTGAATGATGAAAATATTTTTTGAGAAAAGTAGGTTAGCATGTTTGGAGGATAATAACATAAAGGGGAAGATCAGGTAACAGAAGCAGAAACCATAGTATCATAGTTATGCAGGGGACAAAATATGGCAATTTCCCATAAAATACAGTTAAAGCTCTTTATTACTCTAAAGGGCAATAGTACAAACATTAAAAAGAGCCACTGCTACTCCCTGAAAGGGTTACAAAAATAATTTCTTCTGCCTACTCAAGCATCCACATTTTAAGATGATAAATCCAGATGCTGCTGGGATATTGTGTCAGGGCTACATTTTAGAGGTGTTTAGTAGAAGAAGCTTTTTAATGTTTAAAGGAGAACTAAAGCTTAACTAAAAAAGTAGGTAGAAATGTTGTACATTATGTCTTGGGTTTCTGTACAAGCCCAAGGCAACAAAAGTCTCTTAGCAGTGAAGATCTGTGCCTCCAAAGATGCTCCAGTAACTCCCCATCCTCTTTTCTGCTGATTCACTGCACATGCTCTGTGCTGCTGTCACTTACTGAACTTAGGGACCGACTCTACCGACAATATACAGTACACATAGACTATAAATGTCACAATATAAGCCTGATTAGTAATTAATATGGATAATTACTACATGGCACCTCAGAAACCAGTGCAACTATCATCCAAATTTTATAATCTGCCCTGTAGCATCAGCTTATATTACAGGCCAACCTCATTATCTGCTTGATAATTTGCGACAACCCCTAAGCTTAGCTTCTCAACAACTGCTCAGAGCCCACTGAGCATGTGAGTGTCGCAGACACTTTCCAAGATGGTGACCCCCTGTGACAAGTTTAAAATCCTGGATCATTGCTGCTATTGACAAGCTGAAACTTTAGGCTGTTGCAATAAGTTCAGTATATAAAACATGGCATTTCTAGCCATATTCATTTTTAGGGGTTAGTTCTCCTTTAAGGTTCCATCCAACCCTCCCTTACCCTGTTATCTTCTTTCAGTCCTCTTATTCTTCCCTTACCTTTTTTTTTTACTTCCTAAATTCTTTTTTTTGAGTATGAGGGGCATCAGCAACATGTAGGTGTGAATCATCCACCAAGCCCACTAAAGTGGCTGCAGTGAGAAATCTTTTATTCTAGGAGTTCACATAGTATAGATATAACAAATTCTCACAGTCCTTTGCCATAGTATTGGTATGACTGGCTTTTGAATAAGGCAATTTCTGTAGGTTGGTTTAATCAGTCTTTATTTTAGCAGTGCCACTATTGTTTCCATGCAGCTTATCTGTACAGGGTTTATAATATACACTTTGCATTTCAGGGTAGGGAGATTGTTTAAACTAACAAGAATTACAAAAGACAAACAAATAATTGTATCTGTGGCAGAGCTAAACACTGGTATATCTAGTAATGTTATTATGTGCTGTTGGTTTCAGAAATGTAGCAACTCAGCTTTTGGGATGCTTCATTCATCATCACATGGACCATGGTCTCCACTTCTTCTCTCATTATTTTCCACCTTGTGTCCTCAAAAGCACCTTTTTGGGATGACTTATGGTGAGAAATGTCAGAGTTTGGTTCTTTATTGCTGTAATGCTTCGGGTCGGGATCTAATTTTTTTTCTTCACAATGTTCTATGGAATCTGGTTCTGTTGTTTCAAGCTCTGCAAAATTGCTGTTATCTGTCAACACTGATAAATCTCCTGTTTTCTTCTTGGATTCCCCTAAATGCCCACTCTGGGAAATACTTTGGTATTCATTGCTAAAGGCGTTCTCTTGTATAATCTCCTTGCCTTTGGGACTATATGGAGGACTGTGCTCATCCTTTGTTTCCTGTGGTGTAAGACCAAATGTTCCTCTTTGAGCCTGCTTATCTTTAGATTGTATAAGTCTCTCTGTTTCGCATGTTGCTTCTTTGATGGATTTACTATCACTGTTATTAAATATCAATTTGTCTTCGATTAACAACTGATCACTATCACACATTTCTTTTTTTGGTATCTCATTCTCCTGCAAGTTATTCTGAAAATGAAATTCTCCCTGGGTGGAAGGTTCTCTTACCCCCATTTGGGTATCTTTCTCCTTTAAATCTGTACATTGAATTTTGCAGTCTTCAAACTCTGAATGCATTTTTAGTGAGTTTTTGCGTTTTTGGTTGGAATTTGAATAGTATTCATTGCTGTCTGACTGCATTTTGTTAAGACAACATTTTACTTCCTTGAATTTATCCAACTCAGTCTGTCCCTCTTGCTCCAAAAAGGTATTCCTCAAATCTGTGCTTTCTGCTGACCTTGTCTCTTGCTCATCTATTCCACTATCTCTCTCCAATAAACCTTTATTTTCTGAACAGTCTCTTGGCATTCTACCTTTTAGTACCTCACATTTATTTTCATTCTTTTTTTGTAGAATGCCTTTGAGAGCTTCTTTTTTGCTTTCCCTTTTTATGTTGCATTTTCTTACTGTCTTAATTTGTAAATCTTTCCCACATGCCTGGGACTCGTCAGTTATCTCTTCTATGAATTTGGATGTTCTTTCCCCTTCACTTTTTACCATGTATTTTCTAATTTTTCTCAGCAGAGGTACTTTAGAATTTGACCCGCAGTCCCTTTGCTCTATACTATGGTTCTCATTTTTCCTCTCTCGTGCCCTATTTAATTTCTCTTGTTTTTCCGCAGATCTTAGGCAGGGAAACCTGAAAACATGGCTTCTACGCTCTCTTTGTTTTTGCCCTTTGATATCCTCATTCCTCTCGTGATCAGCACTCTTTAGGAATAGTTGAATAAAGGTTTTTCTCAACTTTGGTGGCTGTGTTGATCTCATTTCAGTTTTACTTTCCCCCTCAGTACATTCACATGAAGTCTTCTCTTCATCTGAAATATTTTCAGGTGTTTCTGTAGCTTCAGCATATGCCACCCCCATCTCCTTTATGTTTGGAATATTTCATATACACAGTGAGAATTTTCTCTGGGTAGTCCAGTTCCTTGGCTCACAAATCTGCATAAAAATGTACAAAAAGGGTCATCCCACAGCACAGTATGCATCAGCATCTCCTGGAAGTACCTTTCAGTCTACCCCCATGCTAAATTTTCAGTTTCTGTTGTACAGCCTAGAAACAGACACAGTTCTCCAGGGACAGTTCGAAATTTTCTGAGCCAGCAGCATTGTGCACAGTCTTACAGTTCCAAATGATACCAACCAAAACTTCCTATGAAAAGCTATCTAGCCAATGGCAGTCCTCCTAGCAGTGCACTGAAATGGGCAGTCTTGAAAAGAATGATATCTTTTTAATCCCATATGTAATAAAAGGAACCAAGGTTTGCCCATGTGCAATAACCCACAACATGTTTGTTTTTAAATATCATGCTGTGTAAAACATTGGAGACAAACATCAGCAGTGATGTTGCTCATAGCAACCAATCAGATCTTTGCCTTTGTTTTGTAACTTGTAGGACGTGACTTTTGAAATGTAATTGTTATGGCCAATATCACCGGAGATGTTTTTCTCCATTGATTTACACAGCATGATAAATAGGCCCCTTAGTGTCTTTATTAAGCAACCCTTCTAGTGTTTTCTGTTGTTGAATACCGTAGGTAGTTACAGTATTAAATATGCAACATATACCAGATTCGGTTTGAGATTTGGCCGAATCCAAGCCTTTTTCACTGAATCCAAGTGCCTAGCTTTACTGAATTCAGATTCTTAAAATCATGTCACTTTAGGTCACAAGGAAATAATAATAATTGTTAAAAATTTCTGCGCACTAAGGGCATAGATGTCCCCCTTCCTTAACCTGATTTACATATGCAAATTAGGGTTCAGACAGTTCAGGATTTGGTTAAATCCATGAGGGATTCAAGCACTTTTACCTGTGCAATTGGTATTTTACTTTGTATAATGGTTTCATCTCAGGGCACTGTATATATACTCTTTTACAGGATAGGCGGTTACCTTTATAATGCAAAGTCCACACAGAATGTCTGTATAATGCCACCATATATATTTATAGCTTCTCTTAGTGCTCTCCCTCATGGCAGAATATATGAGGTTCCTTAACTAATGGCAAATGGTTTCAAATGGCATGACAAAATGAATTTAGGTTCAATATGGAGTCCAATTATCTTATAGATAATTCATAGGACAGCGTATAGGAATCCTTCTGTCATGGCACTGGTGGTTCCCTGTGTCAAGGCATATTAGGAAGGGGAGGGTTCCTTATCCTTTATAATAGTGTATAATGGATCTCAGTCCCATATTATGGAGTTTGCTGCCGCAGTGGAAATACAATTAAAATATGTGGGGTGACAGAAACGTAGAACTATGACAGCCCCCTCATTTTACCCATGTAACCCTAAAAACACAGAAAGGTTACAGATATATGAATACATGATCACAGTTGCACTAATATAGCAAAGGCACATTTACTCTCAAAATGCATTCTCGACATTCAGGCAGAGAACCCCATCCACTGCTTTGGGCCTGACAGGGGGCTGCAGACCCATAGATTGGGAACTTCTTGTCTGGGTATGGTGTCTTGGTATTGCATGGTACAGTATGTAATTGCCTATCTCATAGATAAATGTAAAGAAATACCTATCTCATGGGACATTAAAGGGTTGTTCACCTTTAAATTAACATTGAGTATGATGTAGACTCTGTAGAGAGACAATTTGCAATTGGTTTGCATTTTTTATCATTTGTGGGTTTTTAGGTTGTTTAGGTTTGTATTCAGCATCTCTTCAATTTGCAATTTTAGTAATCTGGTTGCTACAACCCAAATTCCCCTAGCAACCATGCACTGATTTGAATAAGAGACTGGAAAATGAATAGGAGAGGGGCTGAATGGAAAGACGAGTAATAACAAGTAGCAATAACAATAAATGTGTGGCCTTACATCATTTGTTTTTAGATGGAATCAGTGACCTCCACTTGCATGCTGGAAAGAGTCAGAAGAAGAAGGCACATGATTTAAAAAGCTATAACAAAATAACTAACAATTCTATATAATTCTATAACATATTAAAATAAACTCAAAGGTGAACTGCCACTTTAAATGGCATTCTATATAGTGTATTTTTTTTTTGTCTCACACCTCTGTAAAGTGGTTCCCTATCTCTTAAATTTGTGCATGAGGGTCAGAAGTTCCCATGGTGTAATTGCACAAAATCTGTTGCCCTCTCCATAAAATGGTTGCAGGAATGTTATTCTCCCAACACAATGTTCTGCATGGGACCCTCTATCTGAGCTCGTAATGTGAATAACCTGCCTCTCTTTGTTTAAATAGTGCAATGTACTGGGCCCCTCTCCCCGCACCTTACACACCGTGCTGGCTTGAATCTTCTCTTCAGATAGCGTGTGTGGCCAAACAGACGTTCCTCCATTCACACACACATACTGTGTGCACTGCACTCTGGTTTCTATAGCAACTCATCTGCAAAGCCATTAAGGATCCCAGGAAATAACACATCACCAAACTGGGCTATACCACTCACAATAATGTACAGATGCCGCATCTCTCACTGAAAACCCCTGCACCTCACACAGTCTGAGCAGACACTGTGTCACAGTTTTACTGTAAAGAGAGGCTGTCTAACAGAATTATACATCCTCTGTCATTCCTACTGTAAATGGATACTGTCTAACATATTCCCCCTGCACCGTGTGCTGCAAATGCTCCCCCTCACAGTCTATACTGTATATCCCACTGTATGTATGTTGTCTCAAAAAAGCTCCCATACTAAGATGTGATGGTAGAATATAGGTGGTGACAAATTTGACATCCGTAGTTCTATTAAGCGAGTACATAACCTATATAGTATGCAAATACAAGTACATAACCGTATATTTATAAAATTGAATCTCATCTGCAACTTAGGGCCAGATTAAATTCAGTGAAAAAAGTTATTGCGCGGTTCATCACGTGAAAAGTCCTGGACGAGATTCAATTCAAGGAAAAAAAACTTTTCTCCAAACTCAGTTCCAGTTTTTTTCCATAGACTTCAATGGAGTTTTCACGTGATAAACCGTGAGATAAGTTTTTCTGAATTGAATTGCATCTCAAATTGAATCTCGTCCATGACGAAACATTTTTCTCACTGAATTGAATCTGGCCCTTAGTCACCCAGACTGGCTGTTTCACTTCAGACACCAAACTACTGTATGTCCTATTATTGCCAGGTGGAGACCATCATCTATTATTAAATATTCTAATTAGAATCAACTTTTCAGCATTACAACTTTTTCAACTTTGTTTAATCTAGCAAAGATGAAACACCAAAGGCTAATTATTATTAATAGCCTATATGGCATTCATTGAGCTCTAAAAAGAATAGCGATCTGAACCCTGGTGTAAAGGTATAATGAAGCACAAGAACACTGGGGAATGGGAGTCTTTTGGCTTGCTGTGTTATTGCTTTAGATGAAAAACTGAATGACGGAAAATCCTCTGAGCTGGAAGCTCGGGGGCCTTTAATTTTATGGGAGATGATGTTTGGGGGGGGGAGTTGACATAATAGTTGATTTAACTTACTACAAGAACAGAACAAACAGGGAAATTGAAGTTCCTCCATGTATGGTCCTTGCAAGGTAGATAATTAGATTACCAATATACAGTGCATTCCCTCCTCCTGTGGTTCTTTTGTTGAGACTATTTTGTTAGCAGGAGGCCCATTATGTAGGGGTGTTTGTGTGCACTGTAATCTAATTATGTGCCTTGCAAGGACCAATCATGGAGTAGCTTCACTTTCCCTGTAAGATATTGACACACCTTCACCCACAATTCATCCAGACCCTGCCGACATCCCACAAACCCCCATCCACTCCACTAGCATATCTCCTGTATTTGGCAGCATAGGGTGACCATCACAGGTAGCTAAAAAAGACAAAGAGATGTTTCCTATAATGGGAAAAATCACTTCATTATTTTTTATACTTGTATTCTGTAAAATGTTTTCACAATAAATATAATCAAAACGACAAAGCTACAGATAGGCTTTCCTTGTCCTTAACTTATTCCACTAGGTTGTGTCAAAATGTTATGCACCCCCTAATGAAATAGAATGTTACGTTTTGCCCTGGGTCAGTGCTCCTTTTTGGAGCAAACTGCACTGGCCAATGAAAAAAGTGCTGTGCTGACATTAACATACCTAGCAGTGATTGGCACTTTGGCTTTGGCTATAGCACATATACAGTAGGACAGGCATGTCCAAAGTCCGGCCCGGGGGCCAATTGCGGCCCGTTTTCAAATTTACACCGGCCCTCAGCCTCCATCATGAAATTAATAATAATTAATAGTGAAATGATCTTCCACTTGGTCTATACTACTGCTTATGTGCTGAAGGTGTTCGCAATAGACACATACTGGCACGGAGTGACGCGCTGCTTCACAAACTTCTAGGGCTGAAGGTGTCAATAGATACGTGCCAGTACAGTAAAGTAAAGAAGTATGTAAGAGCGGCGCGTCACTCCGTGCCAGTATGTGTCTATTACTAACACCTTCAGCACACACAGTATAGACCAAGTGGCAATCATTTCACGAATGTGCCCAAATATTATTGCTACAGCTAAGCGATTCCTTGTTTAAATGAGTTAAATGATGTTAATGGTTCAAAGAATGTCAGGCTGAATGGTCGGCCCCCACACATTTTCACCTCGCCAAATCTGGCCCTCGTTGCAAAAAGTTTGGACACCCCTGCAGTAGGGTAAACTTTCTAGTTTTACACTAGTTCATTGGGTGAATAACAATATCCAGTTGGGATGCAGGGAAAAAGTAAGTAAAATACTAGTGTACTGTTCCAAACAGGAGCACTAGCCTGGGGGGAAACTTATTTCACTGGGGGGTAGCTAACATTTTGGTACCCCCACCAGTGAAATGATGTTGATGAGGCAGTTTTAAAAATCCCATCAGGGCGAGGACCACATCAGCTCATTGATGCAGATACTTGACAGCCTGCATACCATCGTGTGATCTGATAATTTGGCCCTCAAGCAGATCTTTCAGTGTATGGCCAGTTTTACTGTTTCATTTAGATAAAATTGCTTCAGGGATCAAATGTTGCTCCTCCCTCCCATCAGACAAACATGCTGCTGCTGTTTCTCCAATATGCCAACCATTGCTTGTCAAATGATATATCAACATTAATAAGTTTGTCCTCACATGCAATCATACAAGCACATATATAGGGCAGAGAGACATTTTCAATTCCAAAGCAGTTTCCTTCATTTAAAAATTGGAAATAGTTCTAGTAAAAGAACAACCCATAAAGGAAAATGTTTTGAAAGTATTAAAGTATTATACTTGTGTCTGCTATTTAATAAAACAGAATAGAACAGTAATAAATGACAATGTTTTCAAAAAACTTTATTTTGAATAAAACCTGCCTACATACTATTACATAAAGTGGCCTGCTATGAGGAATGCCAAGTAAGAAAAAAGCTCTATTTTTTTCTGCAACAAGATGTGATTTGGGTTTTGCACAATTGCACAAACAGTAGGCAAAATGAAAAAAAAATGGCCGATTGAGGCCTTTTTTGGCACGTTGCACACTGCGTGGATCATTTTAAATGAGTCCTTACATGTATTGAGTTTTTTTTTAAATTAAATTAAAGTGATACACTATATTCAGATTTGAATTCCGTAGGCTGGGAAAACATAATAGCATTTAGAGAAATCAGTAGCTGAGAAACTCAGGACGCATTCTATAAACTTTTGATAGAAGGAGAAATAGCAAACTACTCTTGCTGTGTTGGCAGAAGATCAGAAATGTACAAAGCAGAGTTTTATATCCCCATCTGCTTCCAGGGTGTCCACTTGCTGCAGATTTGTGAGACGATGAGGATAGTTGAAGCAGTGATAGCCATTCACGTAGACTTTATATTGCTTCTCCCCACTACGTATAGAGATCTGGTGGTGAGACATGCTTGGGCAGGTTAGGATAATGCAAGAAACTATGAAGTCTACCAACATCAAAATACTAAAATGCTATAATGAAGCCACCACGACCTTTAGCCATTCAGTAGTGCTACACTACCTTTGCTTGTATGTAGACTATACCTTGATACTTCAGAAGATTTTGAACTATTCTAAAGGATGCGGTATAGAATATAGAGCATGATGCTGCTGCATGCAATAGAGTAAATTTTGCTTTGCTTATTGTTAACATGAAGGTACTTTATATGATTAAGCCAACCCTTTCACCTAAATTTACCCTGGCATTTAAAGGTTAAATCTCTAATTTCAATACTACACTATCTGCTGCAGCCTTACACAAATGGGATGATTTATGAACTTACATCAAAATGCTCGCCCTGATGAAATGGGTTCTTGACCACATCTTTCTCCTCCTCGCCCCAGGTTCCATTGATAAAGCTGTTTCTGATCAGCGTGTTCTTGTTGAGACGAGGGTTGATGTGCAAGGCAATGTCATTTGTGTATCCAACTTTGAAGCTTATTTGGAAACTGTGGACGTCACAAAGAACAGAGAATTATTCCCGGAGAATACACCCATTTTTGCAGAATATTTTATTTCTGTGCACAGAGATTCATTTTGGAACTGGCCTTTGTGGATGATTTACAATTACATAATTATGACTGGGTGATGTCAGTCCTGGACTACTGATGTAAAGTCTTCACTATTGCTGATTATTGGGTTAGATAGCACCAGCCAACAGCTACTACATTAATGTACAATATTGACCAGTGTTACAGCACATGAACAGCCATGCTGCTAGTTGTAAATAAACAAAGTCCATCCATCTATGCCTAAACTGAAGTCACTCTCTCTATCCATGGTTAGCTGCTCTGATATTGTAGCCACATGTGATTGGCAGAGCCTTGCCCTTTACACAAAGTATTCCTAGGCTACATAGCTTTTCTAGTCTTAGAATCACAGCTGCACATACCACACTGACTTTCCAGATGTCCGTTCATCACATACACCTCTGCAGGTTTTTTCTGCTGTCTGTCTTCTAACATAACCTATTACTTTTGCACAACATTACACTACCCTAGCTGCACAGCCCAGGACAGGTTATCTTCTGCATAGTCTCTCGGTATTCCACAGCATATATTCTGCCTCAACTTTGTCCTCCATTCCCTAGAATAGCTCTGTATCAGCTATGCAATGCTTACTTCTTTGCATTGGAGTTCACAAGTCCTTTCATGATCACTGTACGTTTTGGAATCATCCCTCCAGGGATCATTGCTTTGAATGGGAGAATCTGTAAAGTAAGACAAATATAAATATAGGATCTCCAGAGAGTGTCCTTAGTAAGAGGTAGGAAGTATTTACTGGTAAATAGACTCACCGGATGTAGGATTGGGGGACCCAACATAGGCTGTATGAGGAGAGAAAAATAGAGTGTAATAAAAGAAAATGTTACCACTCCAATCTACTCTATACACAGGCAATTAACTATTATTTTACTAACCGGGAGATTCTCCTGTGTGGATGACATGAGGAGACCCTGAAATAAGAGAGAAAATATAGTTACCAACGAATCAGTAAAAAGGACATTTTTGGGTACAGTAGCTCCATGGTAATTTTTTTTTTCTATAAGAGGTGACGCCAAAAATTCCAGCCCAAAATAAAATAAATGAACTGCTATTTGTTGTTGACCCTGTGCTGTCAATGGCTCAACCTGAACAGGTACTATTTAAATATTTACATTTTCAGTACTATAGATATAATATCTCATACTCAAGTCAATCATTGTAGCTATTAAATTGTGTAAAATGGTTGTTCTGTCAACTATCCTTGATGGGAAAACGACTCTTCCTTTTATCTATGGGAATTGTGATGCTTCTTCCATCTCTTCCCAAAGGTAGAGAGAGAGCAATCATCCTGGGGCTACTTACTGCTCCTTTAGCACCTCCAGCTCCAGATGCAGGGCCATTCCCAATGATGCAGAGAGCCTGAACAGTGATGTCTCCTGTCACCTGAAGCCAGTTGATCTTTTGCAGAGGGATCCTAAAACCAAACTCATAGAATGGGGATCCATTTACAGTAACCTAGAATAGACCAAATTACATTTGAAGGGACAGATTTATCTAAAAATCTAACTTTTACATTTTTTTATACTGTATACTTGAAAAAATTAAGTTAGAGAGTAAGTATCAGCATCAGTCAAACCTGATAATTATTTGGGGTGATCTCATAGACTAGTAGGAACACTTTCCCAAGCTTAAATGGCATGTCTCTCTTCATCTCCTCTTTCTCCCAGGTCCCACCCTGAAAGGAATTAAAAACAACACGGTCGCGCCCATCATAGCGAGCATTCAGGTGGAAGCCAATGTCCGAGCCATCATACTGACCAGTGCAAAAGTTCACAGCAAACCTGGGGTAAAGGGTAACAAGTAAAAAATGAAAGGTGAGATTAGATATAAGTAGGGATGCACCAAATCCAATATTTTAGGATTCAGCCAAATCATTTGTGAAAGATTCGCCCTAATAACCAACTGAATTGGACCCTAATTTACATATTTAAATTAGGGAAACAGGGTGGAAAGAGAACCACACACTGTGTTTTCAAATTTTTCGACTTCCTTGTTTTTGTAATGAAAAGTCACATGGTATTTTGGATTCGCAACCAGGCGGTTGCAATCGACTGAATCTAAATCCTGCTGAATAAGGCCAATCTTGGCCGAATCCCAAACCAAATCTTGGATTCGGTGCAGAAATAGGAACTTTTATTGGTATGTCATTAACAGAATGTGGGGAGGCATATAGAAATAGGAACAACTACAGTGACAAAGAGCAATGTCCTCACTACATTTTGTATACTGTGTGTTTAAAACAATCCCTGCAACTAAAAGAGTCTATAATGGTATAATGGGAGTGCAGTGTGGTTACGAATCCGTGCAAGTATTGCATTGTGTTTGTGCATTCTATTTGTTTGAAAGGCAGTAATGTTACTAGAGGGGGGCGGGCCCTGGTGCGTGACGCGCAGCCGGGCCCCCGCCCCCCTCCATACGGCCCGCATTTTAGTGGCGCGCGGGCTGCAGGGGGCCCCTGGCCTGCTCCCCCGGTAGTTCCGCCACTGTTGAAAGCATAGCACTGCACATTTTTTTTATTTTTATTTTTTTATTTTTTTGCATCAGAAAAATTATGTGAATGAAACAAATTGTTCTGTACACTAGTGTGACAGTTTGTTTGCACTTGCACCATAAGTAAAACTGAGGAAAAGTAAAAGCAGTAGATGGAAAATAATAACAATGGGAGTTAAAAAGGGCAATTAGATAAACATATAAGAAATGGTATGAAGCAAGGAAAGAATGTCAGGGCAAAGATGTGAAAGATAAGGTATGAGGGAGAATTTAGTAGTCAGAAGGGACAGCAAGGGACTATAGAATATCATTATCATTTATGTATATAGCACCAACAAGTTACACAGTGCTTTATATCAATTTATAATAATCTGGGGTCTAACAAGTGCCAAATATGAGGAGATGACTAAGGGTTAAGAAAATGAAAGGCAGTGAGATAAGAGAACATATACAATGGGGAAGAAAAGAGACAGAAAAAGGGGTCTTGTAGTAAAGGAAATGCATGGGAAGAAGGAAAAGGAAAGCAGCAGTAAGCCAGGAAATATAAAAGGGATAGGAAAAAAAGTGAAGGAATGAGGATGGAGGAGTAAAAAAAGTGAAGGAAGATATGAAAGATTTGTAACATAAAGTAGAAGAAAAGTTGAGCTTTTATCTTACCGATTACTAGAACTAGGAGCAACAGCCTGAATGACCACCGCCATTCCCACCCGTAGGCCCCCAGCAAATGCTGTAGTATAAGGGATGGGCTAGAAGAGACACAGAGCAGGGTTATTTATTAACACATATGAAAAGTTCACAAAGCAATCATTTCTTATGCAAAAACATTAAAAGCAGCTTTAGCCCTTCTTCAGGTTGCAGACAATAAACACAAATGGTTTTAAAGACATGGGCATATAAAAAGTATTATTTATTTATATTAAAGGGTAGTTTACCTTCAAGGTAACTTTTAGTACGTTTTAGAATTTTCATTCTAAGAAACATTTAAATTGTTCTTCATCAAACAAGTGTAGGTTAGCGTCAGATTTTTTGGAGCCACCTTAGGTGATCCATAACAATATGATAGATATAGCAAAATATTTGTATATAAGGCAATCAGCCATAGTTAGGAGAGCAAAAAGGTGTTTACCCCAAATCCCACTGTCACTGACTTTGAAAGGAAAATTTTACCCCCAAAATGAAAACAGATTTATATCATATTAAGTAGCATATTAAATAATCTTACCAAACTGGAATATATATTTAGGTAAATGTTGCCCTTTTACATTTTTCCCATGAGCCACCATTTTGTGATGTTCTGTGTGCTGCCTCAGAGATCATCTGACCAGAAATACTACAGCTCTAACTGTAACTGGAACATAATTTTGCCTGTTAATTGGCTCATGTGACCTAACATGTATGGTTTGTTTGTGTGCACCGTGAATCATAGGCGACCTTTAGTTCTTAAAAAGGCAATTTTCTATTTATGATTATAAATATATAAAATTAAAAATATTTTATTATGAAAATGGTTTATTTACATGAAGCAGGGTTTTACATATGAGCTGTTTTCTGCAATATATTTTCAGGGGTATAGTTTTCCTTTAAGCTCGCATTTCAGATGCATCAAGGAGACCAAATAGGCTTCTTTCAAAATCGCAACCCACCTAGACTTCAAGCTGAGCTCCCCTGTAGGGTCAGCCCCACAGTAGGGGAACCCTTGCTGCAGATATTAATTATTAATTCCGTCTACTTACTGCAGATGCAGACAATCTCATAGAAGTGTCCCTAATATAAGGGTAAGGTGTGCTTTTTATAATATTAAATTGTTTTTTCTAGTTGTGAGTACACACTTAGCAAGCATGCCTGACAAACATACTACATAGTCATGAAGACTAATGGACAGTAAAGGTTTGTAGGTTTCTGTTTGGGATTGCAAGCAAGTGAGAGAGATTTAGTTTTCCATTCCCACATGCCTCATCCCGACTCTTCATCTCGCACAATAGCACCTAAGGCTTTATTATGGTTTAACTACTATTAGAACAGAGACTGGGAGTGTGCTTGAGGGAAAAAAAAGCAGGTAGGAGGGTGGGGCACCTTTGGCACTCCTTGTTACAGAACCATGATCTCTTTCCATGCCATACATGCAAAGACTGAGGTTCAGCAAGTTTCTTCATAATGATTCAGAAATATTTTTTTGATGAAAGATCATATGGAAAAACTACCCTTTCCTGTTCTACTCTAATCCAAAAAACACACAATGTACCTTATTTGCTAGAATTTCACAATTATTAAGTGCATGTACACATTTGTCTGTCTATCTATAGATTGCCAAGTGACTGATGATGCTTAGGAGATCTATGTTGCTGATCAAGTGTCAAGTCATTGGTTCCTAAACTGTGGGGCTGGCTGGTATGGGGCAACGTGAATTTATATTTTTAGAGAGACTTGCAAGGAATCAAGGAGGCCAGAAATAAATGTAAAAAAGTAGAAAAATGCATCCCTGCACTGCTTCCAATGATTTCTTGGATCTGTGTACCTGCTCAACTTTCCACCATAAAACTGTTTAACAAAAGTTTAGTTTCCTATGCCGTATAACTTGGTTTGATGCAGCAAACAGTTTTGATAGAAACCAGTTTCTACCTTATGAGTATCTCTGATGCAAGCATGGCATCTACTAACAATGGTTATTGATAGTGCTAGTAGAATACCATTTACTGAAAGATGCATAAATTGAGCCTTTTTTCCCACCTGGTTCCCATGGCATGCAAGGCATCCTATTCATTTGAACTAGAGAAAGGGTGTGGCCATCTCCAAACTCATACTAAAAAGTGTGCTACATCTCTACTGACACTGATACTAGGTAGCTAACTATTAAGTATATCAGGACCTATTAAGGCTCATTAATGAACACAGTGCATGGCACAAAGTGCACTTTTTAGACACAAATCACCATGTTTTTCTGCCACAGTGTATGATGGAGGCAAGTAGAGGGATGTGGAGGAAAGCGAGGGATGTGTAATTTAGAAAAGGGGAGAAGCAAAAGGGACCCCCTTTTTATAGAGTGCAATAATGTCCAATATTGAGTACACATTTTAAAATTCGGAGAATGTGTATTTAATTGCAGACAAGCAGAAAGCACAAGGCAGGCCAGTTAGGACGTGTTTATTTTGTAATCTCAACCAACTTCTCTTAAAAAAATTCAGCGAAATAGAATAGAAAATATATATTTTCTCCAGTTTTCATTTATAATTGGCAAGAAAAGGCTAAACTTGTAAGGGGAATAAATCTTAATAAAATTATTTTTTTTTAAAAAAAGAAAAAAATCCTAAATATGTTCTCTTGTTTGGGTACAGTTTTTGCTTTCCTTAGAGTGAGTGTACTGTATTTTGATTATTTGCAAAATAAACCTGCATTGCCTGAGACTTATCAACTAATAAGGCAATACGTTTGGTCAAGATTTAAAAGTGTGGAAGTGAGACACACCCAAAAATACTGTATTGCGCGCTGAAGAGGAAAGGGGAAATGTGTGAAACAGCCCACGCAGTCTGGCTTTCTGCATTCCACATTGTTCTTCCATAACCTTTTATTTCTGGTATCCTATTTAAACCCGTTTTTGCTATTTAATACTTGTTACATAATCCACAAATATAGAATAGAATAGATTTTATCCATGTGCAGCACAAATCTGTTGAAGGGAATTGCTGCACAGTTGTGGCCATACTAAGACCCCTAAAGTATCAATGCATGTGACGTACTGTATAATGCTGAGCTGGGGCCTCCCTGTGGTTCTTTAGTAGCATTTCAGCATGTAGATACAGTAAGTCCTACAATGTCCATCAGGGTTGTGTGTTTACTGACATAATAAACAGTACAGATAAGAAATTGTAACTATAATATAATGGTAGACCATTAGAAATTCCCAATTAACAGCCATATTTGTTTTTAAATTTTTCAAAGCAATTCCACAAAAACACCAAAGCAAACGATGCAAATAGAATCTTCTGCCGTCAAAGGCTGTCTCTGATGCACACATCTGGAGATGCAGACAGCTGTAGACAAGTCTTAATAAGAGAGAAAGAGAGTGCAATGCAGTCACACATTATGGGAATAAGATGGCTACTTACGGGATTGTAGGCAGGCTGGAAACCAGGAGCAGCTAAATATGACATGTCTGTGCCAGTAAGAAAGTCTAACTGAAAGCAAGCTCCAGGGAAGATGTTTTATAACCCAACAAAGGTGGGGCAGACTCAACCTGTCCTAGCATCTCCTGTATAAACTGGAAAATCCACTTGAAAATGGGAGGTATCAGGTTGAAAATGAAAAAACTACAGGGACTCCTGCTGGAGAATGGGAATACAGATTTAAATGCAAAATGTTTCAATATTATATTCACTTGTTTTTTCTCCTGATACTGTTGGGAATACATGAAACGTGGACATGGAGCATTACTTGCCATAAACCCCTGAGTATTTTCCTTTGTACTCATATGGACAGTGATCAGTACCTGCAGTTCCAACATGGACACTAACCATTATATGTTTCTCTAACATGAACACTGTTCAATATTAGCTACAGGCATGGGACCTGTTATCCAGAATGCTCAGGACCTGGGGTTTTCCAGACAATGGATCTTTGTAAGCTTTTTGCCTTAGTGCTTTTTCATTTAGTGCTGCTAGAAAATCATTTAAACGTTAAACAAACCCAATAGGCTGGTTTTGCCTCCAATAAGGATTAATTAGATCTTAATTTGAATCAAGTACACTATACTGTTTTGTTATTATAGAGAAAAAGCAAATCATTTTAAAAAAATTCTGATTATTTGGATAAAATGTAGTCTATGGGATACGGTCTTCCTGTAATTCAGAGCTTTCTGGAAAACGGGTTTCCAGATAACGGATCCCATACCTGTATTGCATATATGGAAACAAGCGGAAAGATTGGATTGGTACATTTGCATAAAACATAGTTACAATTATTTAAGAACATTTATTAATGTCAATTAATGATATGGTTTTAGATTGGTCTGGTAGGGTATCAAAATCCTATCATTTTTATTTTAATGGAAAATTGAGGCTCCAGAAAAAAGTTTCCCATACCTCACTTTGTACATATTGTGTGATTTGGTAGAATACTTTAACTCTGCTGATGCTTTGTAATTACCCTCAAAGTTAGTATTTTAAGGGCACATAAACGTTAATGCCTTTTATGAATATGACCATTCCTTTAACCATACTCCTGCATTTAAGTACTGTATCCACAGTTGTTAAGGGAACAGAAAGTCAGTACTACGCAGTAGGTTGGGCCTCCTATATCTACTCCTTTCAATTACAGGGATCCAGCCTCATAGTTTGGGAATGTCTGCCTTAGACAAGGCAAGAATCATTAACTGTTCTCATTATTAAAACAGGCAACTTATTGTTTACCAAACACAAACATATCTCCTAGATAATATTGTTTTTTTTTTCTATTCATAAATAGTTACCTTGTCACAATATTAGGATTTGATAGAGACCCATGGTAGTTTTGGGGGTTAATCGGCTGCCTCCACAATAGTATGTTGTTTTGCCTGGTTTTCACACAAGGTGTAATTGTGTAGTCAAACTGAAAAGTGATGAGTAACAGCAATGGAATGCCTAAATAAACTTCACTTTCTAAAGACAAGTGCTCTCCTGTCTGCAGTTTTGGAGCCAAATAACACGTTCTGTGCCACACTACTGGTAATATTCCCAAGCAGAACACTGTATAATAATGCCAAAATGTATTTCTCAAGCATATCAGTACTGAAGACATTTTTCCATTGTGATTTTATTTAGGAAGAGCTGTAGATACAGGGTACCATTTTAGCTGCCATCAAGGGTATAGCCATTGCTACATGCATTTCCTCACCTCAGATGGACCCTCACAAAAGTTTTGGAAGAAGGGTCTCTAATCTGAACTTATGTAATACTCAACACATTCACTTTCACAATGAATCTTGGGTGCCAGTGTTTCTTAACCAGGAACAGATTTATTGAATAATTCATACACAAAATATTCATGGTATAATATGATATCAACAGTTGGGTAGTACTCGTACCACATGTGTTTGTTCCCTATGTATCAGGATTCTTGCAGTGTGTTGCAAGGGATTTTACTCACTATTCTTGAATCCAATACACTTGAGTCCTTACAGTCTGTTGGATGTCAGTTCTAAAACTAACCTACACTATATTATCCTCGATGGAGCACAAAGCTGCTCTTACTAGTTTACACTAGTTAGCTCAAGGCTCAGTATTCTTACGGAGACCTCCTAAATCAGGTTCACTAGCACATCCACTCTCAGCACCAGCTGGAGTCCAAAGAGGCAGAACAATGTGCTCACTAGACTCACTACCTCTGTGTTACAGGGAATACTTTCTTCCTCCCTGGAATAGATTGCATGTGTGGCTAAGAAATTGTTGTAGTGAGGGCTTAATGGATTTTTACCAGGATGTGCTGCACCTAGGGTTGCCACCTGGCCAGTATTTTACCGGCCTGGCCGGTAAAAATGTTGTATGTTATATATAGAGAAAAACATAAAAATATAGGAAATTATTTTTTTCCAGGAAAGGTGGCAACCATAGCTGCACCTCAGTGATGATGATGATGATGCGCTGTTTTTTTTAGGAGGAGGATGGCTGTAAGTTAGAGGAATTTTAAACTAGAGAACTTTATATATTCCTGATACTTCCTGTTCTGACAATGAAGGAGAATCTGATAAAAGAAACAGCAGTACAAAGAGTGCCTACAGGCTGCAGCTAATAGATGGGAGAGATTTGTTCATTATCTCCTTTTGAGATGTTGATAGGGGAGGGGGAATGCAACAAAAAAATGTATTGATGAAGCAGTTGGCACAACTGACTCAAGAACCTGCAGACACACAGGACCTGCATCTTGAAATCCAGGTTATAAATAAAAATGAACATAATTGTTTTTATGCCCATGGACCCTCACTTCTGTCACCAACTCTGTCACTTCTGACACTGACAGTGAATATTATTTGATCCATGTTACTTATCCAAACTGCTTGCCCACAACTGTAACCCATCTCCAATAATGTATATTCAATTACATGATCCAAAGTTTACTTACCCAGCAGCTGATCGTCTGACCATCCATGCCTATATATATATATATATATATATATATATATATATATATATATATATATATATATCTATATATATATATATCTATATATCTATCTATCTGTATCTATCTATATATATATATATATATATATATATATATATATATATATATATATATATATATATCCTTGATAAAGGTCCCCAGGTGGGACCGAAACGTTGGACACAATGCTGTGTTAAATAAAAGCACGTTTTGATTCATCTACAAATGAGTGTGCTGATCCCTTCATCATATATATATATATATATATATATATATATATATATATATATATATATATATATATATATATATATATATATATATATATATATATATATATATATATATATACAATACACAAAAGCCATGAATATCTTGTAAATGATATCCTTATAAACGGTGGGTACTGATGTCAACAGTTATAAACGCTGAGTAGTGATGTCATTTCTGTCACATGACTCACTGAAACGTGTGTATTATAATAAAGTACCCCTGTTGCAAAATATGAGGATATTAGAAGTTACCTCGGCCTTCGGCTTTGTGTCTTTATATGGTCATGAAACTAATTGGTGACTTATAATATCCTTATATTTTAGATGGGGTACTATATATATATATATATATGAAAATCTTGTAAATTATATCCTTATAAACGGTAACTAGTAATGTCATCAGTTATAAAGGGTGAGTAGTGATGTCATTTTTGTCACATGACTCACAAAAACTTGTGTATTAAAATAAATAAAATAACCCTTGTTGGAAAATATGAGGATATTAAAAGTAACCTTGGAGTTCCATGACCTGTATAAAAGCAATCTGCCTTCGACTTTGTGGTTTGATATGGTCATGGAACTCCTCTGTGACTTATAATATCCTTATATTTTACAATAGGGGGTACTTTATTCACTATATATATATATATCCCTTCCAAAGTTTTAATTACATTCCATGCTAATATGTTTAGTGTCTTCTTAGCTGACACCAGAGCAGAAATACACATAGCAAACGATTGGTACTTTAAAGCTGTAAGTCTTATATTTGTTTGAACTTAAGGTCCCCATAGACTTAAAGATCTTTCTTTGGTGATCGGTCGATTTCAGTGCAATCCGACCAATCCGTCAAATTATCATGAGGTTAGTGGGAATCGAACGATCGTACATCATAAAAATTGATCGTCCAGTGCAATCTATCTATGTTTGCAGGGCCAAGCAGGCAGCTACCCTCAGTTTTCCTGGCAATATCGCTTGAAATGGTCTTTTTAGTTGATGGACACATCGTACATTTAAACAATCATTTCGAGATAATCGTGGTCTCACGATAACCAAAAGATCTTTTAAAAATCTTTACATCTATGGCCAGCTTTAAGAGGTAAAAACCTTAAGATCTAGTTCTGCTGCAATAGTAGCCCTTGATAGAACAGAACAGCTAAAAACTTTCTTTGGCAGGTGTTATGTTTTGGGTAGCCGAGGATGAATAGAGTATAATACCACAGCAGGGATTGCTAATGCTACAGGTATCATAGAAGATTAAAGAGCATTAACCCCATACAAAGAAAAATCAACATTATTAGTACATATATTGCTTAGGAGCAGGTGGCGTCGTAATAATCCTTTTGGTATAATTGGCAGCCGACTATCCAGCTTACACGGCTTTAGGTGTGTCCCACTACTTCAAGCTTGACAAATAATGAATTGTTTAGCAGCATCATGTAATCACCTTAGATTAAAAAAAGTATACAAGAATCTTAATGATCAAATGCTTGCACTCCCCACTTTTTACTGGGTAAACCTTTACAGGCTGTGCACAAAGGAACCAGGCACTGGTTAATCAAATCCTAAAGCAATGCATTTGCATGAAGTATCGGTTTCCTAAATGTACCCCACTGTGTCCCTGATAAAGTGCCTGCCATTAAGTTCTGAACTCCAGGGACATGTTTAGCCCTTATCTGAATATTGCTTTGTGAACATGTGAGAATCGAATGATACTGTGAGAGCTGCTAATGAAGGCTAGGCCCAGACCCCTGACGCTAGCAGAATCCTCTTCTCTGTTCTCATCCAGAAGCCTTCTGTTGGCTCTGGAGCAAACACACTCGGCAGATTTCAGCAAAGAAACCAGAGATTTTGCATTTCGAGCTGAAATCTGCCGAGTGTGTTTGCTCTGAAGCCGACACAAGGCTCTGGATGAGAACAGAAAAGAGCATTCTGCTAGCAGTCAGGGGCTGACAAAAAGGAAATATAAAATAATACAAATTAGAGGAGTTCCAATTCACCAGATACCGAGTTTAGCAACAGTACTGCCAGGACAGTTAATGGAAAAAAGTTTTTGAACTTGTTCAATGACTATTTCACATTACAATTTGTGCTACAATCCTCAGGGTCAGATTTGCATCCGCAGCGGCCGAGGCCTTGCGGTCCTAGCACTGCGGTCCGCGCACACCCCCGCATGCGAGCGCAGTAACGCTGAGTTCCTAATGCGGCTGGGCAGCATGCCGTGGCCGCCCCTAAAACTTCACCTCCCTAGGCCCTAGCCTTTGTGGCCTCGCCACAAATCTGGGCCTGAGAACCCTTGGGTAATAGTGACCATAATATTAGCTCATTTAATGCTTGATGCAAAAAGCAAATATACACTAAGGCAATAATGACTGAAAGAAAATTCAAGAAAATGTGTTTTCAAGAACACCTTAAAATTACTAATTTTGTGCATAGACTGTAACCTTGTTTTCTGCTAAAAACATAGAGCAGACATTATTGTTATTTAAAATATTAAATCCTTATTGTTCTCAATTAATTCCTTTAAGAAGTAAAGAGCAAAAAAATAGGCTGAGAGCAGAGAAGCCAAAGCTTCATGTGCCCTCAGCCTTAGTGGGGTGACCCAGGGTTCTGTAAGGGGGTGACTTTTATTTAATTTGTTCACTAATAACTTGGGGGTGGGGGAAGGCATTGTTAGTAATGTATCAGTGTTTGCAGATTACACAAAGCTATGCAAATCTTTGCAGCAGGATCTGCACAAGCTGATAATCTTGGTGGCTGTCAGATGAGATTCAAAGTTGATAAATGTAATGCACCTGGGATGTAAAAATATGCTAATCCCTTAATGGGACTACATTAGACTAATCCATAATGGGGGAGGACCTTGAAGTCCTTGTAGATAATAAAAATGGCTGTAGAACGCAATGCCGGTCAGCAGCTGCAAACTGAAATTTTGATCCAGGGACTGATCCAGTTGCCATCTTAGAGTCAGGAAGAATTTTCCCCGTTTGAGGCAAATTGGAAATATTTTCAATGGGTTCTTTTTTGCCTTCCTCTGGATAATCTAGCAGCTAAAATGTATTTAGACCAATAGTTGAATTAGATGGATGTGTCTTTTTGCCAGATTCAGTTCTGCAAGAAAACACGTTTTATCTTATAAAAACTCAATGGAAGCCTATGGGGAAAGCTGCAATTGTTTTTCTCATTGAATTAAATCTAGGCCAGATTGTACACATATACCAGCTTTCCTTGTTGTTTGTAGCAGTAAGAGCAGTTTCATAAGTATCATCAGATAATGGTAATGTATAGAATATACACTGTCCCTCTGCTCCCAGGCAGTGAATAAGTAAAGCATGCTTTCTAGCAGCAGAAATCTCCCCTTGGTCAGCAGCAAAAATGTCATTTTCAAACATACGAATCCAAGCAGTAAAAGGTATGCTAGGCTCACCAGAGTTTAAAAGAAAAGGTAAAGGCTGCTGCAGAGGTAGAAGAGCCATCTCAATGTCAATTTGTTATGTTTTGGGTAGCCGAGGATGAGTAGAGTATAACAGTGCTTTATTAGCAGGCTCTCATGCAGCCATTACACAGGAACTTTCACTTTTAAGCTACCAGGAAGTATGCACTGTATAGGTCTAGGCACAGCGACATCTACAGGCCATTTGTATAAACACCACAAGTTGAGTCTGCTACAGAATCCATAGCTTGGGAGACCTTTAAAGGAGAACTAAACCCTAAAACAGAATATGGCTAAAAATGCCATTTTTTATATACTGAACTTATTGTACCAGCCTAAGCTTATCAATAGCATCAAAGATACAGGACTTCAAACTTGTCACAGGGGATCACCTTCTTGGAAAGTGTCTGCGACACTCACATGCTCAGTGGGCTCTGAGCAGCTGTTGAGAAGCTCAGCTTAGGGGTTGTCGCAAATTATCAAGCAGAAAATGAGGTTGGTCTGTAATATAAGATGATGTTACAGGGCTGATTATTAGATTCTGATGCTAATTGCCATGTACCAATAAACTGAATTTCCAAATCAGCCTTATATTGTAACATTTGTATAAATATTCAGTATATTGTGAGTGGGTCCCTAAGCTCAGTAAGTGACAGCAGCACAGAGCATGTGCAGTGAATCAGCAGAAAAGAAGATGGGGAGCTACTGGGGCATATTCAGAACCACATATCTTTCCTGCTAAAGTGTTGTGGTTGCCTACATCTTTGGTTAAACTTTAGTTCTGCTTTAAAAAGTACAGTGAGTAGCAGATAGGTCCCTATTGAGATAATTTGCAATAGGTTTTCATTTTTTATTATTTTTAGTTATTTAACTTTTGTATTCAGCAGCTCTCCAGTTTGCAATTTCAGCAATTTGATTACTAGGGTCCCAATTAGCCTAGCAACCATGCAATGATTTCAGTAAGAGACTGGAATAGGAGAGGGTCTGAATAGAAAGATGAATAATAAAAAGTAGCATTAACAATAAATTCATTTTTGAATTTGTTTTTAGATGGGGTCAGTGACCCCCATTTGAAAACTGGAAAGAGTCAGAAAAAGAAGGCAAATACTATAACTATAAAGAACTATAAAAAAATGAAGATCAATTGAGTTGCTTAGAACTGGCCATTCCATAACATACTAAAAGTGAACTTAAAGATGAACCACCCCTTTAAAGAAACAGTAACACCAAAAAATGAAAGTGTAATTAAAATATAATGTACTGTTTCCCTGCATTAATGTGTTTGCTTCAGAAACACTACCATAGTTTATAGCAGTGCTGTCCAACAACTCTCATTGACCAACTGCCCACATTGTTCACACTCATACAAACTGCTGTAGGGGCCCAAGCACTGTGTCACTGTATGTCGTACATCTTAGAGTGGTTCCCTATGCTCCCTGTGTGTGTGACATACTATGCCTGCCATACTCTGGCTATGCGTGCCATACTCTGAATGCCCTATGCTCCCTGGGTGTGCCGTACTCGGTCTGCCCTATGCTCTCTGGGTGTGCCATACTATGCCTGGGTTATTCTCCTTGGGTGTTCCATACTCTGCCTGCCCTATGCTCCCTGTGTGTGCCATACTCTGCTATGCTTCTTGGGTGTGCCATAAAATCTTTAGCATTTCCATCCCCTTCAGCAAGCGGAGCCCTTAGAGGTTGAACTTTAGGATCCTGTCCATTTTATGTACTAAGGAGTGATCCTGGGTACGTGGGGAGGCCATAGGAATAGAGAATCTGTGGGGGAGTAGGTTGTAGGTGACCCGCGCTGCATGTGAAATCACAAATGGCTTACAAATTTTTGCACGTTGCGGCCCACCTGCAATTGGTGCTGCAGGTTGGCTAGTTCCCCTGAAGTTACACCACTGGAGCATCCGGACACCCCTGGCAACCAATGGAGGGCTGGCCTACAGTGTAAGCTCTTGTGCACACGGCTCTCTGATCCCATCTTATTATTGTAAAACATTTATTTGATGGACATTCATAGAAAGCTCTGTGTAAATTACTGGCACACTCAGTTTCAGACTTCTGTAACCTGTAGAAGCAGACAGATTAAAGTAAAACTGGTTGTCCAACTGAAGTCCTGGCAGGTGGCAACTCTTGCCCCACAGCAATACTTTTTCTTAAACATATATTGAAATTGATTACTAGTCAGTGTTCGAAAAAAAAAAAGAAAATAAAAAAAAGAATTAATTGAAAACTTGTCTGCCACTTATGGAGCTGTCAACAAACTTGGCAGAGCGATACAGGTGACTGACATTCCACAACTACAAGCTGCAGCTGGAACTTTCAAGTAATCTGGGGTCCGTTTAATGCTCACAAATGCAATCAAATCACATTGTTACCTTCATGTGCAAAAATCCCTGAACACTATTTTACTACCACCTAGTGGACAGTTAAGAAAATGCCTTCATACAGAGAGGATGTAAGCGGATGAACTATTGTATTGGAATCTATAAAGATATATTGGCACTGGATGAGGCTTATCATTTATGTTGATTATATATATATATATATCTATATATATATCTATATATATATATATATATACATATATACACGTAATTAGTACACGGATAATGCAACTGGTTATCATGGACAACACTGCATTTATATACCATTTCAACCACCAGTCCTTAAATCTGCTAAAAAAAACATTTAAACGTGAAATAAACCCAACAGGATTGTTTACCACCAATACGGATTAATGCATCTTATTAATGCAGCAATTCTAGGGCTACAAGATATAAATGTTGTCCAGAACCACCAATTAAATGTTGCTCCTTTTAAAAAACACAGGAAGATTCATAAGGTTTTTTTTGACCCATTGGAAAAGAATTTTCAGGATATTAATGATGGCACAAATACTAAAAATCTTAAAGCCTCATAGGTGGATGGATATGCCTAGGCAGTATCCTGCATAAAAGATTAACTCCTAACATGTAATGTGTGTGAGGAAACCAATTATCCTGAAAGCATCAAATTTAAACGGAAAAATGAACATCTTTAGCAGAACTACGGCAGATCTTAGCAAAATGTCCTATTTTTGCGACACCGTTTAGCTTTTGCAGGACATGTAACATGATTTGCAGTGTGTTGTGTTGAACAACAGCAAAAGCAGTATTTTCTATTTATAGCAGTAAGAGCAGTTTCATAGATATCATCAGATAATGGTAATGTATAGAATATACGCTGTCCTTCTGCTCCCAGGCAGTGAATAATAAAGCATGCTTTCTAGCAGCAGAAATCTCCCCTTGGTCAGCAGCAATAGTGTAATTTTCAAACATACGGATCCAAGCAGTAAAAGGTATGGTAGGCTCACCAGGGTTTGGAAGAAAAGGTGCAGGCTGCTGCAGAGGTAGAAGAGCCATCTCGTCGTCAATTTGTTATGTTTTGGGTAGCCGAGGATGAGTAGAGTATAACAGTGCTTTATTAGCAGAGACTCATGCAGGCATTACACAAAAGTAACTTTCATTTCCACAATCAACTTTTAGTATGATGTAAAGAGTGATATTGAGATAATTTGCAATAGGTTTTCATTTTATTTGTATTTTTTTTTAGTTATTTAGCTTTTGTATTCAGCAGCTCTCCAGTTTGCAATTTCAGCAATTTGATTACTAGGGTCCAAATTAGCCTAGCAACCATGCAATGATTTCAGTAAGAGACTGGAATAGGGGAGGGTCTGAATAGAAAGATGAATAATAAAAAGTAGCATTAACAATAAATTCATTTTTGCATTTGTTTTTAGACGGGGTCAGTGACCCCCATTTGAAAGCTGGAAAGAGTCAGAAAAAGAAGGCAAATACTTAAAAAGAACTATAAAAAAATGAAGATCAATTGAGTTGCTTAGAACTGGCCATTCTATAACATACTAAAAGTGAACTTAAAGATGAACCACCTCTTTAAAGGAACAGTAACACCAAAAAATGAAAGTGTAATTAAAATATAATGTACTGTTTCCCTGCATTAATGTGTTTGCTTCAGAAACACTACCATAGTTTATAGCAGTGCTGTCCAACAACTCTCATTGACCAACTGCCCACACTCATACAAACTGCTGTAGGGGCACAAGCACTGTGTCACTGTATGTCGTACATCTTAGAGTGGTCCTTATATGTTTCCCTGTCTCCTGCTCTGTTCCGCCTTCCCTATGCTACCCGTGTGTGACATACTATGCCTGCCATACTCTGGCTATGCGTGCCATACTCTGCCTGCCCTATGCTCCCTGGGTGTGCTGTACTCTGCCTGCCCTATGCTCCTTGTGTGTGCCGTACTCTGCCGGCCCTATGCTCCCTGGGCATGTTGTACTCTGCCTGCCCTATGCTCCCTGGGTGTGTCATACTATGCCTGGGTTATTCTCCTTGGGTGTTCCATACTCTGCCTGCCCTATGCTCCTTTTGTGTGCCATACTCTGCCTGCCCTATGCTCCCTGTCTGTGCCATACTCTACCTGCCCTATGCTCCTTGGGTGTGCCATAAAATCTTTAGCATTTCCATCCCCTCCAGCAAGCGGAGTCCTTAGAGGTTGAACTTTAGGATCCTGTCCATTTTATGTACTAGGGAGTGATCCTGGGTACGTGGGGAGGCCATAGGAATAGAGAATCTGTGGGGGAGTAGGTTGTAGGTGACCCACGCTGCATGTGAAATCACAAATGGCCTACAAATGTTGCGGCCCACCTGCAATTGGTGCTGCAGGTTGGCTAGTTCCCCTGAAGTTACACCACTGGAGCATCCGGACACCCCTGGCAACCAATGGAGGGCTGGCCTACAGTGTAAGCTCTTGTGCACACGGCTCTCTGATCCCATCTTATTATTGTAAAACATTTATTTGATATACATTCATAGAAAGCTCTGTGTTAATTACTGGCACACATTATTTGGAGGAAGTCCAGCAACAGAGTTCTCTTAGTTTCAGACTTCTGTAACCTGTA
This sequence comes from Xenopus laevis, assembly GCF_017654675.1. Lineage (NCBI taxonomy): Eukaryota > Metazoa > Chordata > Amphibia > Anura > Pipidae > Xenopus > Xenopus laevis. The sequence continues at coordinate 71,928,607 of NC_054385.1, forward strand.
GAAGCAGACAGACCAAAGTAAAACTGGGTTGTCCAACTGAAGTCCTGGCAGGTGACAACCCTTGCCCCACAGCAATATTTTTTCTTAAACATATTGAAATTGATTACTAAAAAAAGAATTAATTGAAAACTTGTCTGCCACTTATGGAGCCGACGACAAACTTGGCAGAGCCAGGCAAAGTGATACAGGTGACTGACATTCCACAACTACAAGCTGCAGCTTACTACCACCTAGTGGACAGTTAAAAAAATGCCTTCATACAGAGAGGATGTAAGCGGATGAACTATTGTATTGGAATCTATGATGATATATTGGCACTGGATGAGGCTCATCATTTATGTTGATTATATGATTTTATATATATATATATATATATATATATATATATATATATATATATATATATATATATATATATATATATATATATATATATATATATATATATATATATATATATATATATATATATATATATATATATATATATATATATATATACACACACACGTAATTAGTACACGGATAATGCAACTGGCTATCATGGGCAACACTGCAACACTTTATATACCATTTCAACCACCAGTCCTTAAGTCTGCTAAAAACCATTTAAACATGAAATAAACCCAATAGGATTGATTACCATCAATACAGATTAATGCAGCTTAGTTTCTAGTGCCACAAGATATAGGCATAAATGTTGTCCAGAACCACCAATTAAATGTTGCTCCTTTTAAAAAAACACACGAAGATTCATAAGGTTTTTTTGACCCATTGGACTGGGTATCAGAAAAGAATTTTCAGGATATTAATGATGGCACAAATAATAAAAATCTTAAAGCCTCATAGGTGGATGGATATACCTAGGCAGTATCCTGCATAAAATATTAACTCCTAACAAGTAATTTGTGTGAGGAAACCAATTATCCTGAAAGCATCATATTTAAATGAAAAAAAAAAAATTCATATTTTTTTTTATTACTTTTTGTACCAAGTTCGCATAATAACATATTGTGGCAAAATAATCCAATTACAGTGAAAAGGGGAAGCATACACACTGGAAACTCATGGAAAGATGGGCACTATGGAAGTTTCTCTTATTCGTTACCTTGGGTGATGCCATTATAATTCAGCATCTCAGCCATTGGTTGAAAACTGATGACCCAGCAATGTAGAGGTTAAATTGTGGTCAGGGGACTAAACTAATCATTTTAATTTTAGGGGGTTATTTATCAAAGGTTGAATTTTAGAGCTGTGAGCTTTTTTAGAACTCGAATGAACTCACAACACGAATGGTTTCTAATTTAAGAAAACATTCGAATGGAAAAAAACTCGAATCAGTGTAGTCAGGGTGAAAGACTTGAATACTCAAATTGATCGAGTTTTTGGGAGAAAAAACTCGAATTGATCACGTTTTATTGCAAAACCCACTGAAAAAACCTCAAACATCATGAAGGCTCATGGGACCTCTGCCATTGATTCCTACATGACCTCAACAGGTTTCAGATGCTGTATTTTCGTATTCCAGCTATTTCCAGGGTCTGGGGTTTTTACCTGAAAAAAATCTAGAAAACTCAATTTTTTGTGGAAAAAACAACTCAACCATAAATAACCCCCTAAATGGAATGGAAAAATGGAAGCTTGGAGTCTAAGTTTAAGAAACCCCTGGCCTTCATTTTTTTTTTAAACAACTGAATAGAGCCCTTACCAAAGCAACTCCAAGCCCCAAGCATTCTAGTAAATAGATGTACAAATTAAGCACAAGGTTTCAAAGGTTTCAGGTATTTATATGGTATTTTCTCACAGAGGAGTTACATACTTTCAGCCGTTAAGACAGACATTTTTTGGGACCCCAGAAGAGAACATACCCTGCCAAGCCCACCAGGAGCTGTAAGTAGAATGTGGATGATGATGTACATGACTGAGGGAAAGTAACCGCTAGAATCTATACACGTCCCTATAGATCAGCTGCTGGAAGCATACACAGGAAATAACAGTGCATGTCATTCAAATGATAAATAGACACCAAAAATTATCTTAAAAATATGTCTTTTATTCTTCTGTCAGGAAATGCCAAAGCAGCAGGTATGGTAGAAACTGGATGCTGCATTTCTGACATCTCTCCGCTACGGCTGCCAGTATAAAAAGGATGGGACACAGATTGTTACAGACTCCCTTATCAATAGGTCAGCAACGTTTTGTTTTTTTCGTATTTTTTTTTTTTTAAGTTCAAAGACAAGAAAAACTGCAAATATAGGTTCTGCTAAGTGAATATATATATTTTATCATAAACCCCCTAAATTAAGTAAAAAGTAACCCTCTTCAGCTTTTCATTCATTTCATTATCGTTTTTGGTCCTTAGGGAAAACAGGAAAAAGGGGGGGGGAGGAATCACAAGAGACCTGTATTTTTAAATGGATGATGTGGAATGTAACTCTTCAGCAGCATCCTAATCTACATGCAAAATGATTAGTAGTAACAAGATGACTGTTTAAAACAAGCAAGGGCTAGCAGGCAGTTTGTGGCCTAAATGCCATTCATTTACAGCATACACCCCAATTGTAACTTCTATTAAGAGTGACAAATTAGCTTTAGTTATGCCAGCTGCCTCTTGCAGGCAGATCTCTGGGCGGTGATACAAGGCTGTTTATAAGACAGCTCAGTAAAGCATGCTTGTTATGGATATCTCCCCTGCCTGCAGTTTGGAGCCCTCTTGCACAAGAAGAATGCTGCACTGACCTCACATAGGGAGGTAAAGGGATGTAAATCAAACTGTGATAATAGGGAAAAAATAAGCAAGCAGACAATATGTTGTATAAGGGTCCCACACCTCTCGGGGTAAAGAATCTACCACTCCTGGGTATAAAAGCTAGGGTGCTAGAGGACTAGGAATAAATAACCAAGGGAAGTATGTAAAGAGTTGTGTGAGCTTGTTGCAAAGAAATAGCAACTACCCAGAAGCAGAGTATACATGCCAGTTGTGTGTGGAAGAAGCATCACCCGGCCTTTCAGCCATTGCATAGATAACTTTGCAGAGGGGGTTGTGGTTAAGTAGCTAAATCTCCTCATCCTCCTCACACCCTGCAAAGATAATGGAAGTGTGATTCCCCATCTTCTGTTGGGGAGGAAGGTGGGGGATTAAGTTTAAGCCCAGTGACACCCACACACCTCCATAGCTTTGCCTTTACTGCCAAAATGGCACTGGTTGCTAGAGGGGAGTGACAGGGCAGTTGTAGAGAAGGCCCCCTAATCTATTTTCTGTGACTCCCTCACAAGTCGCTCTCGCCATACAAAGCAGTAGAGAAAGACATATAATCCAGTGCTCCAGGCACTGCGTCAGGTCCCTGGTAGGGTGCCATGCGAGCAATGCAGTACTCCGCCTGATCTGGGGGAAGTTCTCTACGCAGCTCTGCTGCAGTGATGTAATTCTGGAATAGAATGGAAGTGAGAGGAGCGATGTTAAAGGATATAGCATAATAAAATAAAGGATTCAAAAAGAACAATCTCCGATTGAAAATAGAAAAAAAAATTTGAAACACTCTCAGACATATCTCAGAGATATTACGATTATAAAAGACATCCAGGATACAGATGTAATGATGCTTGTAAAACTTACTTTATCTCCAGCCAGGACCTTAAAAGAGGCTATGACTTGGTCAGCTGTGTCGGTGTCAGTTGTCTCTCGGGACATAAAGTCAATGAATGCTTGGAAGGTAACCATGCCAGAGTTGTTGGGGTCAACGATAGCCATGATCCGGTTAAACTCTGCATCTCCCTAAAATGCAGAGAGCCCAGCAAAGGATAAAAAGGTCAAGGGCGTATTTTTTTTTTTTGAATGGAGAGATTGACAGGAAGAGCACTAGACAGACCAGTGGGAGGCACTGAAGGTAGAGAATCACAGAGAAGAAGTAGAGGCGCATACCAAGCTGTATCCAGTAGAGATAAGGAGAGCACGAAAGTCATCAGCATCCAGTGCACCGATTCTCTTCTTTCCCAGCATAGAGTGACAGACAAAACAGAGGAGAAAGTGGAGAGAAAGTGACAGGCCCAGCAGTGGATTGGAAATGAAGTTGAAATTATCATGAATGTTAGATATAAATGTAAAATGAAGAAAGCAGGAGGGAGAGAAATGAAGGACAGAAGATGTATGAGGGAAAAAGAGAGAGAGAGACAGATTAAGGGTTAGTTGATGTCAATTTTCTTTGTGTAGGAGGTCTGTACCTGTCTGTCATTTTCCACATCATATCCCAGACTGATCAGACATGCTTTGAATTCTTCAGGTCCCAATGCACCTGTATGATCCTGTTACAAGTGGAACAAAGAGAAAAGATACATTAGGGGATACACACATGAATTGGGGACATACGACAAATGGACTAAGTCAACCTACCCTTCCCCTAAACACACTGAATCGAGCATATTTATACATCTAATCAAATATCGTCATCCTTTATCTGTCACACAGCAAAGCCAAGATTGATGTATTCTGCAGGGATATCATTTGTAGTATTTTGCCATTTACATTTCTTGTTTAAAACAGTGGCTAATAACCAAACTAGGCATAATGTACTCTTTCAACCTTTACATAAAAAGACAAAATGCAAACTGTCTCCAAATGTTAATATTTGATCGCTATAAGCAGTCAGGCCTCTATGGTATGCAAGTAAAGTTCTATACATTATGAACAATATGTAATTTAGAGTACATATGACTGGCGCTACAAAAGTTACTCGTTCTTCTGAATGTAATGCACATGTAATTTGCATCTGGTTGTGAGCATTCACATGCGTGATAGCACTCAGTGCTGATAGAATGGCGGCGCTCAACTGCTTTTGAGTATTCTGGCCAATGACACAGGTATCAGAAAAATTTGGATAAATTAAAAAAAAAAAAATAGATCATACAGCTGGAAATCCTGCAAGTTATTATATAATATTGAGGGGTGGCAAAGCAGCAACAGGTTGTTCTTGGGTCTTTTTTCATGAGTTTTATAGACAGTATGTATAAAGCCACGTGTGCTAGTTTTTGGGGTTTTGTAAGATGTATGCAATGATCTAATATAATGCCTAATTACCTTAAATGCCTCTTGTCTGCTCCCTCAAGTTTGGAGGGACTTTTCTTAAAGAAGAACTAAAGCCTATGGTTGAATATGGCTGTAAATGCTGTATTTAATGTACAGAACTTACTGAAGCAACTTAGAAGTTTGGCAGTCCATTAATAATGAGACAGACCTTCAAAAGATGTTGACAGGAGCTCGCCATCTTGGATCTTTTTAGTCCATCTTTTGAATGTCAGTGACACTCACATGCTCAGTGTGCTCTGGGCAGCGGTTAAGAAGCTTAATATGGGTCATTAGTAATCATCAAGCAGAAAGGCGTGTCATAAAAACTGATGCTACAGCTGTTACATAGTTAAATTAGGTTGAAAAAAGACCATCAAGTTCAACCCCTCCAAATGAAAACCCAGCATCCATACACACACCCCCTCCCTACTTTTAATTAAATTCTATATACCCATACCTATATTAACTATAGAGCTTTGTATCACAATAGCCTTTGATATGATGTCTGTCTGTGATGTTTATATTATACCTATAATGTATATTTTGAAGCTGTTCCTAAGATTAGGCAATCCCAGCAGCCCAGAGCATGTGTTCTTAAGCCACAGAAAATAATTGAGAACCAATGGGCACCTCACACACGTTTTTGCCTTTTGTTAGTAAAGGAGCGCGAAACATACTTTGGAACTGTTTTCTTCCCAAACTCCCACACCTCCCCTAAACACACAGAAACACATTAAATAACTGTGTTGTGGCCATACCCAGGCGAACCAGGTACAATATCAGTTAGCGAAAAGATTGTATGAGGGGCCGTATAGGAAAGGCTGCCTTTTATTGTTCTGCTAATTTAACTGGATACTGGAACAATTAGAAGAACAGAAAGTTTAGATGAGCTGCAGCTCCTGCTCACTTCCTTATCTGCCAATGGTCCATATAATAGCAGATATGGTGAATCAGCAGATAAGATTTTCCAGACAGGCATGATATGCAAACCAACAGACACGGATATTGGTTAGCATTGTGGTGCCACTGTACATGCACCAAAACCAATATGAAACTACATCTCTTATGATTTAATTGAGAAATGTATGACCATCCTAAGTAAAACATTATTTATCCACTGCAAAAAGCAACCTACAACATTAACTATATATATATATGGTTTGATCTATAAAGATCTTCTCTGTATAACTTGTTTATAGAAACCATGTTTATAAAGATAAGCAAAGTTAAAAAAATACATTTTGTATCTCTGACATTCAATACAGTACATAAAGATCTTAAAATATAAAATAGTTGATTCTATTTTTTTTATTCTTTGTAGCCCCACCACAACCATGTCATTCTTACCCTATCAAAGTGATTGAATGATGCCCGGAATTCATGCATCTGCTCCTGGCTGATACCCTTGGCATCACGGGTAAGGATCTGGTTCTCCACCTCATTAATTGTGCGAGCTATTGTAGTAAGAAGATGTTCCCAGCCTACGCGGATGTGCTGAAAAAATAAAACAGTCAGGCCCAGATTTACTAATCAAGCGCCCCTAGGCTGGCTTCACTCGTCACCCCCTCTCCTTCCCCGCGTCCTTCCTTTGCGTGCGCGCATCTAACTGGTTCAGCTCAGCACTGGATTTGAAAATCTCCCATCTCCAGTGCTCTTATCAAATTTGGATGTGGCTTGGTGGCATGCCGCCCCTGAAATTCTGCTGCCCTAGACCTGGGCCTTTGTAGCCTTGCCTCAAATCCTGGCCCGACAACAGAAAAGGCCACCAAACATTATTTCACAAAAATGTGATCATAAAAGTCCATTTTATACATGTTTCTAACCTCCATAGTATAGTTAGTATGCTTGTTATCAAAGATCAGCGCTTCCTGGATGAGCTGATGCTGCTGCTCCAGTTTGTCGATGTTGGGCTGGTAGTTTATGACACTCTGTTCATACTGCTTCAGGTGGCTCATCTGGTCTTCTAGAGTACCATGCATCTCTATAGCAATCCTGCCAATCTCCTGCAGAAAGCAAAGCCATTATTCAATTACACTGACAAAGAAACATTGCAATGTTACAGAGATAATGTGCTAGAGACCACAATTGAAGCCTGACATTTTACTGTTTTTATCCATTATGGATCTAAAAAAACAAGACATGTTTAAACACATAAGTGAACTCTAGTGCTTAAATCTGTGGTTCTAGATAAGCCTAAACATTACTGTAACAATGCATAATATAGATCATTTAGTGGGCATAGCAACAATGCAAGAAGTTGTTTTGGACTGGGTTAAGTCCATAAAGCCACAGTATGCACCTACCTCCATCTTGGCCTGTAACCAAGGTCCTACCACATTAGCTAGGCCGGCAAACTGCAAGCGCAGGTGCTCATTTGACTGCTGTTTGTCCTGCTCTCCCTTCAATGCACCGTCCCTCTTGGGGACAAGCAGCTGAACCTGCAGATGTATACAGCATAGACAGACTTGTTATTTCCCCTCAAAAAATAAAAAACATTAGATGCTGAATGTTATAGTTTCTCCTTGAAATCTGTAACCAACCTTATCCCATTTTGAGTTAATAATTTGTGGAGTTACAGATGTATAAGGATTCCCACTGGCTAGTTTGATGTTGTTGTAATCCGCAATTTTCTGAGCTTCACTCTGAATGCCAAGAATGGCTTCTCTCTCGCGGTCCGCATCTGGAAGAGTGGACTTGAACTGCTCATGAGCTGCAATCAGACCCTGCAACAAAATGCTCTTATTTTAACAATATACAAGAAATAAGTAAGTAAATATCCTACATCCTATCTAGAACTTGACACACTGTACACATGAAGCCCCATTTAGTTTAGCCATTTCAACTAAAAATGTGCTTCTTTTTACAGCTAATTTGATTAAAACTAGATTGCACACGACAGCCCTGTTATCCATGTCTTGAAGATCCCTTTAAGCCGTAGCTTGCTTTGATCGGCCAGGGCTCCCCCTTGATGGCTGCATACGAGGAAGCCAGCAAAGTTTTAAGCTGAAGAAGTGAGGATGGCAAACTACCATACAACTGACACCGCAGTCTGGACTACCTTGGCCACTTCTGGGGTCTATTGTACTCCACTGCCTTTAAGCCATGTATGCTCACCTCAATCTCCTCAATGGTGTGCACAATAAACATATCTTGCAAATCTTCCATAGCTCCTTCCATCCAGTTGTTGAATGGTGCTGCTCGCTTGGCATATTCCAAGTACAGCTGGTCAATTGCTTCCAACTGTTTCTCTGTTACCTGTTTGCACACAAGAATTAATCAGAACACAACCATTACTTACAGTGTTTTTACAAATGTTATACAGATCATATGAGAAGAAACCCTAACCTCTAGGGCTTCTCTCCTGCTGTGTGTTAAGGAGCCCAGTAGATCCCACTGGTCGCATATCTTCTGGCAACGAGCGTTGACGCTGGGGGAGTCATAGTAATCCAACTCACTGGAAAAACAAATCTAAACTGTAAGGCACTCTTTTCTATAGAACTCATATAGACACACATTTACAAATAAATCGCTATTATTTTTCTATATCTTTCAGGAAAACCTGCATGTCTGTGCAAAGCTCCTCACACTGTGTCAGATATACTTCATATTTCACAGATGCTTTTTTTTTGCAATATGTAGAACATTCACATATAGGAAGAAACCATCCACTGATAAAAATACTTTTGGCTACTAGTTTATCATCGGATGGTTTCTTCCTAAACTTGAATTTTCTACATATTGCAAAAATGATTGGCAAACCTTCAAAAAACGTTTTCTTAATTTTTTCACTTTTTGTTTATTTTCTATTGAAAAGGAGACACACACCATTAGCTATGTGCTTTTCTTTGCACCACACACACACCATACAGCTAATAATAATGCAGTTTTGAGTTAAACAAATGGGTGAATAATGCTTATTTTTTGTAAACAACAGCTATTTTAGACAAATTGTATTAATAGCGAAGTACTGTTAAACACACACACACACACACACGGGAAGAGCTACTCACTTTAATTCTTGTGCAATGGCTGCTATTTGTTCTACACGGTCCTGGTGGGCTGCAAGGTCACTTTCAAATGCTTCGTGTTTTCGGATAAGTGCCTTTATGTCCGCAAGGGTGGCACTTTCATAATCTTTCTGCTTTAGCATTGCCTCCTTGCCTGCAATTAATGTATTTGTTAGAGTAGGGAATTGATCAAGCAAAATATCAAGCAAAATTAAATAGTTTAAGTTATAAATTGTTGCTTGAACAATAAACAGAAAAGATTGACAGAAAAAAAAGTAATACATTGATATAAAGTAAACTGTCCTAGCCCTAGGAGTTCTTCAGTCTGAACTACAAATTAAATAATCACTGCTGAGAATTGTTTCCGATTATATTAGTCCAGCCATTCGTATTTTAATGTATGACTTTTTAGGTACTCTTCTTTAATGCTGTAAGGCTGTGCTATCCAGCTACAGGAGTAGTTTGCATTTTGTATGCATGGAGCAGTGGTAGTTGGGGCTCACATCAGTTAGAGTGAGATTTGGGGATGGTGCAGATTTGCTATTGTAGATATGCTTAGCAGCCCCATCTTTTTGCTTCCCTAGAGGTTATTGGAACTATTGATTAATAACTGGCACTTCAATGATTTGTCTACTTATACAATATACAGGAACACACCTTCTGTCCAGGCCTCATGGATGGAGGCTTTCTGTCTAAACTTTTCTGCCAAGTGGTCCAGCCTCTCCCATCGTCTGATTTCATTCAAAAGCCACTCCTCATAGCCTTTCTCAGCCTGCTCTAAGTGCTGCCATCCATTATTAATATCCTAATGGACAGAAAAAAACAAGTAAGACAAAAGACTTCCTCACACCAACTTTTATTTGTAATGTGACTACACCAAATAAGAAAACATAAAAACATAAAATGGAACAATCCAGTGATAGTGTTCAATTTCTTTTTAAATGCTTTCTCACCGAAACCATCTTGCCCTCTGACGGCATAAAGGCAGGGCGATTGCTGAGCCTCAATTTTGTTTGCAGGGTGTTGAAGTTGATCTCTAATTGGCACTTCTCTTGCACCTTAGGTGGTTTGTGCACACGACGGTAATCTCTGAAATCCTCCAGCTTTTGTTGCATGTCATGCATAGTCTTTTCAGGTACACGATTCTCCAACCAGGGGATTGTGCGACTAATCCACTCCAAAAGCTAGACAGAAGTTTGTGAACAAATTGTTACATTTGATGGCACCTCTGTATTTCTATTACAAAGAGATGTTCATGATGTATCCTATAACCTCATTAGGACTGTTCCAACAAGATGGAAAAAAATCCTTCATTGCAGTCACTGCTAGAGTCCACTGAACTACTCTTTTTGAGATCATCTCAGGTCACAAAACCAAGAGGTTAGCAACTAGATGTATGCTACTTAACCAAACAGACTTTAAATTCATACCCATAATCGGTCATTACATTACGTTTTTAATATGTATAAAATGATTGTGACCTTTGCAAAAGAAATACATTATTTGACAATTAAAAACAATAGGAAACAATGTATGTACCTTTACCCGATTTGTTTCTGAGCCCTGTTCCTAACAAAATCAGTTCACAACGATTATCAAAAAACTTACATCACTAGCCAGCTTTTCATAGTCCTCCATTAGATGCTCATTTTCTTGATTTACAGCCAGTACTTTACAAATTCTGTTAGCAGCTGTCTCGGCCTATGAAAAAACACAGGTTAGTTAGAAGGCTGATTACACTTGGCAAAGAACCATTAAAGAATATATAACCCACTTCTCATTAGTGGTTGTGATTGTACTAATATAAAGTGAATATATTTTCAACTTATTTGAGAATATGCAAGACCCTCCAAGATGAAACATTAGAAAAAACAACAAAAAACCAATCTACTTGGTCTAAAGGGCAAAAATGCCCACCAGAAACTCAAGTCAGTGTTGGTCTGTTACAGACCTTATTTTTTGTGCTAGTGACAATTCCTTCTGACCGCTGACAAGTTAAACTTACATTTCTAGACACTGGTTACAAATGTTATGCTTACTGGTCAGGACCCAGATAAGCCTCAAAATGTAGTTTACCTCCCTGAAAATAATTTGAAAAGCTATATAAAAATATAATTCTCTTTACAAAAAAAACAAAAAAAAAAAACTGACAAGCTCAAATCTCATTTCAGCTGCTGGATATAACATAAACCCAGCTGAAGTCTGCCATCAGAACAACTAGTTTCCTCAATTATGATTGAGATGGTTCACTTGAGACCGTAGTACACTCAGTATTTTTTAATGTGCTGTGTAGTTAAAAAAAAAAATCACTACCTGCTATAATAGGGTTCTACTCTCCTGACCAATTATATTTTTTCCTGGTTTACCTAAATCCATTTTACTAAATTTACGCAATAGATGTTTCAATCAAGGTGTCTCAGTATGAAGCCACAAATCTAAGAAGTGTCCATGTTTGCATGAAAACAATCATTTTTTACTCTGACAGAACAATTGTTTATATGATGTCTGCTCCCACTGTAAGACTGTAAGGGTGGATGATAGGCAGAAACTTCCAGGCAGCATAAATGATACAACAAGCAGCAGCTCACCTTCTGAGCACCAGAGAAAGCGTGGTAGAAGCAGGAAACGTAGGTCATTATGGCCTTCTCATCAGGCCTGAGAGTGCCCACAATATCTGTGCACAGAGAGAGAGAGGGAAAAGAAAAGGAAAACAGGGAAGTGAGAGGGAGCAGGTCAAGCCAGGACCCAGAGGAGGGGGGTTTCCTGTCCTAGATCTGCACCTCTCTAACCTATGTATATGTCTGGAATGTTGTAGGATTCCCTGCACATCTAACATTCCTTTGATCTTATAGTGACTGTTGCACATGCTGGGATAAAAACCTAAATCCTCAAAATCTCTGCCCAATATTCAATCCAGACATATAGTAAGGTGAGAGCACACCAGGCAGCTGCAAGTAAAGCAAGAAAACGAGGCATGCTGAGGAGACATAGGGCACAGGTGGAGGCACTGCTGCCCTCCACAAACGCTACCTTCTGAGCTCCAGAGAAGGCGTGGTAGAAAGAGGACACGTATGTCATGATTGCCTTCTCATCAGGACGAGCAGTGTTGACAATGTCTGGAAATGAAGGAGATAAACTGAGAGATGGAAAAAAAAAAAACCTGTAAAGTAAGGTGTTGCACCCACGTCAAATGTTGCAAATTTTCAATGAAAAAATGTTATTTAAAAAAAAAAAAAAAATTAAAACACCTCGTTTCCAACAGACCGGGAACAAACATGCTGTAAAAGAATTAATGATTGTCCAAATCCAATTTTCTTTGTTTATGACAGAAGACCCTACTGAGCGTACAACTCACCTTCAGCATCCAACATCTTAGGAATGTCAAGATATCTTTCTGCTACTTCAAAAGCATTGTTCAGGTTAGTAACTGGGTCATCCTAAAAGAGAAACAATGGTAAACAAAAGTCTGTTCTGAAGACAAACAAAGCAGGTATAGGTACAGACATAAGCAATGCATAGGAAAGCATGAATACATTCACACATACTAAACTGGAAAGGATGTATATCGTTTAAAGAGAAAACTACAGTGAAAATGAAAATTGAATCTAAACTTCATTACACATAAATAAGAAACTTTATAAATATAGTCAGTTACATTTATACATTATTTACAATAATTCAATTATTGAATTCATTATTCACTATCCCTCTTAGCAATCTGTCTTTCTTCATTTTCTCTCCATACAAGAGTTGAAGTTAGACTGACTGACAGTTCGGTGGTTTCCACTTTTGCCTAGAAGATGCATCAGAGCTGCCTCTCAAACTAATGGATCCCATCCTAAATCCAATCCAAATCCCACCTATCTGTAAGTAGAATTTGTGTTGGGGCGATTTATTTGAAATTAATTAGCTCTAATAAAGTTCATAATAAATATTAATTTTCCCTATAGTTTCCCTCACTTAACCTTTAGTATGTTATAAAATTGCTAATTCTAAGCAACTTTTCTATTGGCCTTAGTTTTTATAGTGTTTGCATTATTTGCCTTCTTCTTCTGACTCTTTCCAGATTTCAAATGGGGGTCACTGACCCCATCTAAAAAACAAATGCTCTGTAAAACTAGAAATGTATTGTTATGACTACTTTTTATTACTGATCTTTCTATTTAAGCCATCTCCTATTCATATGCCAGTCTCTCAAATCAGTGCCTGGTTCTAGGGTCATGTGGGCCCTAGCAACTGCTGAACTTGCAAACTGAACACTGCTGAATAAAAGTTGAAAACTCAGAAACCACAAATAATAAAAAATTAAAACCATTTGCACATTGTCTCAGAAAATCATTCTATAGTTCATTCTAAAAGTTGATTTAAAGGTAAACAAGACCAATGTTACACAAATTAAGTTTTACTGGCCAGTAAAATAAATAACTTTAGTAACAGTAACAGATGGGCAGAACAAGTCCACCAGAAAATGGACATAGTATTTAAGATTGCAGTTCTGCTGGTTTAAGACCAAGCCCCTTCATTCACTGCCTTTAGCAGAGGGGATGGCTCGACAGTTTAGGCAACCCTCTTGTGAAACTGCTTGAACACAGTTGGCAAGCAAACATGAACATTCAAAATAGCAATATTGAAATATTTTTCACTGCAGAAAAAAGCATTCCATGACTTTTCTTGGTACATATCTGGTGTAGGGTGAATGGGCCAAGCAAAACTGTTATATATGATGTTCATCCAATGCAAACTCCAGGATGCCACACCAAAAGGGATAACATGTCTGATGACTTCCTTCTAGTAACTGCACTGCTAATTGATCTTTGTACTGCACAAAGCAATATTGGCACACAATATTTTGTGTATATGCAAGCAGAGATGCACACAGTTTTAAAGTTTTCAAGTTTATTAATAATGAAATAGATGCAAGAGGACAACTTCTGGTTTTAAACGGGGGGGGGGGGGAAACGAGTCAAAATGATCTATTCTGCTTTGATGACAAAAGAGAAGACAACAAAAATATCAACAGTTGTTAGAATACCAGTGCAATGAACACATTGCATCAATACTGTTGTTCATTGCACATGTAGTGAGTTTCCCTCTGGAAGAATGAAAACTTTGAAAACTAAAAGTTATGAACTACATCTCTCTTAAATCACAATGTGATTAAACCAGATTCTCATGCAGCACAGCAAAATAATTTTCTGGGTTCTACCAAATGAGCAAAATCTAGAAGGTTAAAAAGAAGTGCCTTTGGAAACATTAATTTTGCTTTCTACAAGCTTCTTATATAATATAACCCTCACATTTCTCAGTGGTTGTTATGGGTCACTGTACTGCTTAAAGGGATCCTGCCATGTGTTCAATTTTGAAATCTGACATGGGGCTAAACTTTTTGTCAATTTCCCAGCTGCCCCTGGTCATGTGACTAGTGCCTGCACTTTAGGAGAGAAATGCTTTCTGGCAGGCTGTTGTTTTTCTTTCTCAATGTAACTGAATGTGTCTCAGTGAGACATGGGTTTTTATTATTGAGTGTTGTTCTTAGATCTACCAGGCAGCTGTTATCTTGTGTTAGGCTAAGGGCACACTAGGCGATAGCGCCGCGATTTGACTCGTGGCGACTTTTCGCCGCGACTTTTAATCCGCAATCGCTGTGGAAACTTTGGCGCTGGCGTCTATGGGGAATCGAGTCAAATCGCCAGCGTAAAAACACACGCGGCGATCTTTTTTCTATTGTCGCTCGAAATCGCCTAGCGAGGCGATTTCGAGCGACAATAGAAAAAAGATCGCCGCGTGTGTTTTTACGCTCGCGATTCCCCATAGACACCAGCGCCAAAGTTTCCACAGCGATTGCGGATTAAAAGTCGCGGCAAAAAGTCGCCGCGAGTCAAATCGCGGCGCTATCGCCTAGTGTGCCCTTAGCCTTAGGGAGCTGCTATCTGGTTACCTTATTGTTCTTTTGTTTGGCTGCTGGGGGGGAGAAGGGAGGGGGGTGATATCACTCCAACTTGCAGTACAGCAGTAAAGAGTGATTGAAGTTTATCAGAGCACAAGTCACATGACGGGGCAGCTGGGAAATTGACAATATGTCTAGCCCCATGTCAGATTTCAAAATTGAATATAAAAAAATCTCTTTGCTCTTTTGATAAATGGATTTCAGTGCAGAATTCTGCTGGAGCAGCACTATTAACGGATTCATTTTGGAAAAAATGTTTTTTCTCATGACAGTATCCCTTTAATGTTGTGCCCATGTTAGTAAATAAGGCCATGAGTGATCAGCAGGCAGGTGTTATTATATTGCGATATCATTTTATTACAATTTTTTCACCTAAACCAAGTTACACACAGGCCAGGTAAAAGAAAAAAAAGAGCACACAGTTTAACACTCACCTTTCTCAACTTGTCATACTCTATCAGTTCTGGGCGATGTCTATGGATAAGGGCATTGAAAGCGAGCCCATCCTTCCAGCTATTAAACAGGAAAACAACATGTGTGGTCAGAGGTTGCTTTATAAGGCTTGTTTTAAAAGTCGTTTGTTCAAAAGTCTGCAACATAGTTGCCATATTTTAAAAGAAAGGAAATGAATACTACCTGATGTGGAAGTTCTGCACATTGACATTCTTATATGGGGCAGTCTTCCTCTGGCACCACAAAAGAAGTCCTTCCTTAGCGGAGGTTTCTAGGGAAGTAATAAAGAGAACTGAAGTAGGGATGCCAGCTAACAGAACAAAAATTCTAACAGATACTAGAATGTATTAAAAAGCATGAAGACAGCATCAAGAGATTCAACAAACCATATGCACTGGTTATGGTTTCCCTAGAAATTATTTCAATGTATGGGAAAGAATCAGGGTTTACAGAAAAGCTTATATTTTTTAATGTAATGGTGTTTTGAAGCATGTAGACATAAAATCACTTGATTGTCATGACAAAATATGAAGAGATGTTGCCAACACACAGGAGAATTTACCTTCTACAGATATATCCTGAATGGCAAACCGTAGGATAATTGTCCAGATCATTCCTAATGTCATCTTTGAATTGCCATCGACAATTTCTAAAAGGGGGGGCAGAGAAAAACTAAATTAGGGAGTATGCAGCTTAAAAGAAGAAGCTTGAATGCAGAGATCTGTACAATAAAACTACTAAAAATCTGGAGAAAACACATTATCTTTTTGAATTGAGCTTAGAATAGGATTCCTAAAAATCTACAGCTTTAAAAGTTTCCCTAGTAACACAAACACTGAATATTTCAGATAATGCATTAGCTGTGTTTGATCACATTCTTCCATTATGCGAGTCACTTGTTTTTCCCCAACAGCTGGAGTCCTAGCTGAGTAAAGCCCATTCTACACAATGCTTTGGTGCCTCAAGCCAAATTTGTAATCAATTTGCAGTTCCAAAAACGGTCAGGTGCCAGTTTGCCTGTAAATCATCAATAAAGCATGCCATCAGAACGACTTTCTCTGTTCCCTGTTGTTTAATGGCTGCCTAGGTAGTGGTGCCTCCAGGCTGACAGCTGCAAGTTTACTGCTTCTAACTTTGGCATTTTCTTTTAACTAATTTTAACGAACATTTGGTAAATTAGGCTTACACAGGAATTTTACAGATAGCTTTTATTATATAACTTAACATTTAACAGTGCGATGGTGTGTTTTCCGGTCCAACAAATTCTAAACTAAATCTTGTAGAAACAAAGCTTTAGGGCACACAGTAAGCTTTTGGGTGTTTATTCACTACGTTTTTCTTGCTAAAAATGCCATGTAGGATAAAATGTACAAAACTTCTCTTTATGTCATTGTCCGTAAGTTTGCCAGTGTTTTCCTACCTTTAGCATAAAATTAAACTTCAGCAAAAAGTTTATGTGAATGTAAAAAGATGGTGGTTGAATACATGGACGAATTTGCCTATACTATAAAATACAAATACTATAAAATACAAAGCAAGGATGGCACACAGGGAAAGCCCTCCAACAGTAGAATCATCTCCTGCTTTTCTATTAGGCAAATACAAACTAAAGATACAATTGTAGGTTTAGTGCAACTTTAAGGTATTGTTTTAATTATTTGCTCTAGGTCAATACAGCTGGTTAAAAGGCTAGCAGACCTCTAAATGCAAATTGCCCATGATGTCATGTATTCGGTCTACCTAGAAAAAACCTAATGTTGATGCTTTTTTCCAATGAATGGATGCAACATAAAGTCAGAAATGAGAAGAGCTCATCTTCCTCACTGCCATTCAGGTCTCCAAATACAGCCAAAAGGGCAGATACTATCTGGCCAAGCCTGTTTGCATTTCATTAACTTTTGCAGTTTTACAGAGTGGTAACAAACCTTCTGCTCCAATGGAAACCAACTTCACTCCTTTACTTGCAATGAAATCCAAGGCTTTATTGACATTATTGATCTTATGCACCCTCATCTTGCCTCTCTCTGGCTTGGCCAGCCGTTCTCCTGTAAATGAAAAGGCAAAGGGGTCCAGAACACATACAGTATCTACAGATCACAGACATTCATTTTATAAGGTTAGCCATGCCTCATGTTTGCCCTATTCGTTTAAAAATAACGAGTTGCTGAGTTTATTCAAAACTAACAAACTGAACTGCAACTTAATTCAAAGGAAAGGGCCTTTCACTGTTATTCACAGTCTTGATTACAAAACACAAAAATTATTTCCAGTATTTATATCAGTTAAACCAGTTTGAGAAAAATAAAAGCCTAGTTAAAATGTAAACCTTGTGGCTTTTTTTAAGCTGGTAGCTGATGTTGGCTATGGTAGCAGTAGAGGACCCATCACTAACTCACTGGTAATATATTATTCCACGCTTCCCCAACTCTTTTATATGGGCAGCTTTATATTATGCAAACAAATGCTTTAATTCGATAAAATTAAGCAGGTATCGCCAAACAATGCAGCTGTATACAGGAGGGCAACACCTTGGCAAATGTAGAAATGACTGTTGAATTTTGCAAGCTAAGTTGTCCACAGTCAAGTTGTAGGTTTTTCATGCAAATAATCTGCAACCAAATGTGATGTCATAATTTTATTGAATATATCAAACTCTACAGTATGATCAATTTTAAATTGCTTAATATGCTTTTAAAAATGCCCACCGTTTTCTTTCCATATTTAATGCCCCTTTTGTTCTACTCACGTGTCCTCTCTAACATTAAAAAACGTATATTATGACTTGTCATGATGGTCATTGTGGGGGACTAAACGTCAACTTTACTAATACACGCTCACATTTATTTGTTTGTCGTTGTAAATCCTGAGGGTGCTGTTCTATATGCAAGTTTATTTGAACAATTTTTGCTCTGGCACCAAGGTCTTGACATTGGTTTGTGGTTGTTCACACTAAATCAGACTACTCCTATATATTTTGCCATCACTTCTTACCGGAGATGACTTCCAGTAGTAACATAAGCTTCAATCCATCTCGGAAATCCTCATCGATATTTTCTATCTGCGTGCCGGCCTTTCTTAGATGGGAGTTGCACCATGCTGTGAAAGTCTGAAAAAGAACACAACATCAATTAACCACTAAAGTAAATGCACATCCAAATCTAAGAATTTATAGGTAGCAAAAAAAAAAAAAATTTCCCTGATCATGCCCCGAAACAATTGTGCTGGGGAAGAAAATCTGGAATTGCCTGCAGAGCTTACAAAGAAATGCCCAAAATCAGAGCTGTGGGGTCGGAATCATGGAGTTGGTGTCAAGAGCAATTTTGGGTATCTGGAGTCTGAGTCACCAAAAACATACAGACTCCTAATAAGTTTTAATACAAGCACTGAAAATAATCAAATCATATTTAAGAATTTCCATGAAGGAGGATATGGCAGAAGCAATTCTGTTTCTAAGAGCAATACTTGTTGCTCTTGGTATTTGGTATTGTATTTAATAGCTATTCTACAGATATATGCCATGTTCAATTAATATATAAGTTGTTTTAGGGTTTCCAATTGTGTTTGGTTTAATGTAGTTTAACTTTTGACTTTGTTTTACAATTACCAAAGGATATGGTTTATGTATGTTGTGTAATTAACTTTTTTCAGTCAACATGGAAATTACATTAGGAGCAATAACACCAAAAAATTAGTGTTCTAAAGTAATTAACATACAGTACAGGTATGGGACCTGTTATCCAGAATGCTCGGGACCTGGGGTTTCCCAGAAAATGGATCTTTCATACGGATCTTCATACCTTAAGTCTACTAGAAAACATGTAAACACTAAATAAACCCAAAAGGCTGGTTTTGCCTGCAATAAGGATTCATTGTATCTTAGTTTGGATCAAGTAAGTACAAGGTACTGTTTTATTATTACATAAAAAAGACAATTTTTAAACATTTGGATTATTTGGATAAAATGTCTATGGGGGATGTCTTTTCCGTAATTCAGAGCTTTCTGGATACTGTTAGCATGCACTGGTGAAAGCTGTGTGTTTGCTTCAGAAAGAAAAGTATTGTTTATATAAACAAGATGCTGTGTAGCCATGGGGGCAGCCATTCACTTGGCTGGGAAAAAAAGGAGAAAGGCAATCACTACCAATCACAAAGTCAGTTTTCTCAGCACAGATATGTGAGGCACAGTTACTAGGAAACAAAGGCTACTCAAGTGTGAGAAACATTGAATAGGATCTCAGTATATAGGTTTGGTCCGTCTCTACTATACATTTACAACTATACAAAGCAGTGGTGAAAAATTATACTGTTTAAACTTTTTTCAGATTAAATTCTTTCAGTACAAGCAATGGATGTTTTCACTACAATGATATTCTGCCCGTAACTCCAAGAAAGCTTTTTTTTTTTTTTTTCAAAAAAAAAAAAAAATTAGTGTGGTCTAAAATTAGCCTGCAGCAACCAGTGTCACTAAGGAACCTGCTGCTTACAATACTCACTGAAACTCCTACTCCTTTCCTGTCTGCAAGGTCTCTGGCTAAATAACCAGATTCAGAATAAGCAAAGATACTCCACACAGTCAATAGGCTCCAGCTCATTTATACATACACTTTGACAAAAATAACCTTCCTCTGCAATGTGCAGCAAATATCATGTATAGGTAAGTTATTTCCAGGCAAGACCAATTGTAGGCCTGTGCACATACTCAAAGCCCTTCTCTGCAGATCCACAAATAAAGCCATTTAAACCACTACAATGGTATGAATTCTCTGGGAAGGAGATACATAGTGGTAAATTCAAGTACCACAGTGGCTACATTATGCTCTAATAGATTTCCTTTACCTGGCCATTGTAGAAGATTATTCCATACCTCCCAACATTTTTGAAATAGAAAGAGGAACAAAAAGAAATTATTTTAACCACATCCAATTTTTGTGGCCACATCCACGAATTACCATGTTCATTTTACAAAATTTGGCAGGTTATGAAAGTTTGAATACATTTCAGTGTTTTTTATGTGTTATTACAGTTTTGCTAATGAAAGGGAATTGCCATTTAGGGTAAGGTCACACTGGGAGATTTGGGAGACTTAGTCGTCTGGCGACTAATCACCTCGTCTTTGCGGCGACCAATCTCCACAAATGCCTTACCTCTGTCTTGCGCCGGCTAAAATGGAAAGTTGCCTGCGGCATGGCACAAGTGTTGCTTAGCATTCTGAAGTCACCCGACGTTTCCCAGCGGTGCGACTTCGGAATACGAAGCAACGCGTGTGCCGTGCCACAGGCGACTTTTCATTTTATCCGGCGCAAGACAGAGGTAAGGCATTTGTGGAGATTGGTAGCAGCAAAGACAAGGCGATTAGTTGCCAGGCAACTAAATCTCCCCAAATCGCCCAGTGTGACCTTGCCCTTAAGCTGCAAACCAGTTTCCCCAAGAGACCTGCTTATCTTACATTGTTACAATTACTTATTTGCTTATCTTAAATTGTTAAAAAAGTATCCAAGAGAACTTGTACTTATATCTATTTCTGGCTAATTAGTGCAGGAGTTCAAAAAAGAAAGTCAGGACATTTTAGTAACAATCCGACTGCAGGTTAAGCTGTTAAAATGAAGACTGTCCCGCAAAAAAAAAAAAAAGGGAGACAGTTGGGAGGTATGTTATTGTGCAGTCCAAAGTTTTTGTCAAGTACTTGCAACATTCCTCAGGGGAAAAAAAAGGTGTGTAAATACACAGATGCAAACAGGCTGACAACTAGGTTCAGAAAAATGCAGCAGATTTCAATTCCCCAAACAACCCCCATTATAAACTACAAACACTACAAAGTGACAGAACTCTAGAACTAAAGAATATAGCACATCTCTACAAATACACAATGTTATTTGCTTCATCTGGGTACAGCCAATAAGTGGGCAGGAAGGGTGAGGCAGTTAAGAGATTGCTTGGTTTCATAAATAAATTGAACATAGAAAGTATATGACAGGAACAAATACTCTAGCATCACCAAGGAGTGTGCAGATGATATCATAGATTGGCCTGTGACAAAGATCCACCAGGACTTAATCATTCTGTGTTGGCACATTCTTTAACCTGCAGATAAACATTTCCATTGTTCGCCAGAGAATGGTGTTGCAAGACTTACTCTCCTGTTCACTAGCCCAGCCCAACAGGAACTGGCACACAGCCCAATTCCTCACATTCTTACACCTTGCTGCTCATAGTTTCAGATGTTTGGTGTTCAAGAAGGTGGTGTCCTTGAGAGAACAGGTGAGGAGCAATGGAATGTTCGATAGCTAAAAGCGTCCCGTATCTACACACTTTCTGTCGTACACACCCTGTGCTGTGCGTAAGGACTTGCCTATTTCATGCACACTGTCACACCTATTCTACTCATGTGCTCTTCAACAGCCCACACAGGAACATTTACTTTACATTAAGGGATACCTTAATGTAGCCATTTAAAGTTATTTGTTAATAAAATACCAAATGAACGCCGTTTCTGTCTCTCCTTTGCTATTCGCACCTTACTTTAGCAGACTACAGGAAAAAAATGTAATCAATAATTAACTCTCCTCAAGCAAATAACTACAATTCCTCTAGCATTTCTGTCATTCTACGTCTCAGGTCTGTTACCACAGAACAAGCAAGGTATTGCAGCAACTGTAGGTTTCCAACTCACTGGCTCGTGGGCCAAACAGAGGCATACCATACGAGAGGCCATATTTCTATTATTTTTTGTTCAGGCCAACAAGCCAAATGATTAAACAACAAGAAGCGGAGTTCGGCTTTGAAGCACTTCCTCATCTGCGGAGAAACCATATGCCGGCAGACATTACATTGACTAACATTTTTAGGATGTCCAAATGACGAACCTGCCAGTAATCAATGAACAAAGATATCGGTCGCATAAATGCACCAAAAATCACACAAAATGATTTTACGTAAAGGAAGCTTTATCTGGAGGAGAGTGGACTACGAATACAAACATTCAGTGCATAAAATTACACCATCATGATCTTAAGAGTCCTTTTTCACACAGCGATTTTTAGGTAAACAATTCAGGGCCACTGAATCTAAAAATGATTCAATATGAGTGTATATAAAATTGAATCTTCCCCAATACTCCAGGACCAAGTACAAAGCTGCCTTATTATATAAATAGCTATAATGCCACCTGGACTTTATAGTTGTAAACATATCAAGAATAAAAGCTCCGCTTTCACTCTGCTGCTGTGATGATACAGATATTCGATCTTTCATTCGCGCTGCCCTCAATTCCCAATTGCATTGTTGTGGTGCTTTTGTAGCACCATAGTTCAGAAGCTAATGAGATAAAAGTTCATGTATACAAGACAAAACAGTATCCTATATTATTTTTTGTAATGCAAAATGAACTAACCCATAAACGTGACATAATATTATAACGTAATGACTGTTTCGGCAACAATCCCTATTGTGAGGTCAGATTATATAGTGAATAAAGTACACCCTATTGTAAAATATAAGGATATTATAAGTTACCGAGGAGTTCCATGACCATATAAAAACACGAGGCCAAAGGCCGAGTGTTTTTATACAGGTCATGGAACTCCGAGGTAACTTCTAATATCCTCATATTTTGCAACTGGGGGTACTTTATTTATTATAATACACAAATTTAAGTGAGTCATGTGACAGAAATGACATCAGAACTCACCGTTTATAACTGATGACATCAGAACTCAGCGTTTATAAGGATATCATTTACAAGATATTCATGGCTTTTGTGTATTATATAAATCATAAACCATGCACTATGGGACATGAGTATAGGAAAGCCCTAAGACATGGACCCCCAATCAGTGGTTTGCATGTAACATGTTGCTCCTGTGGCCTCAAAGTATGTGCTTATTTTTCAATTCTTGGCTGGGAGGCAAGTTTTGGTTGTATAAAACCAGAAGTACTGCCAAATAGAGCCTCCTTTGGGTAAAAAAAAAAAGTTTGGGGACCCTCACCCTAGGAGATGATGTGAATAGACAGTGATATGTACCAATGCACTCCTCACCAGGGTATTGAGAAAAAGGTAAAAAAAAACAAAAAAAAAACAGAACACATGCAATCAAATTAAGATGCAAGATAACTACCATACAAGATTAAGATTCATGCAAACTGAAAGTTCCCAATGCCCAACAAGCAAAGATTGCATGAGGAGTGCTCATATGTTTCATGTCAGGGAATGGAACAGCTTTCTATTAGAATGATGTAGCATTTCCTGCCTTGGACAGGGTCCAGTGAAGTTGTACATATAGTTATAAATATTAAACTCAAAACATTCAGTGACATAAGGAATTTTAAACTGCAGCACAAGCTGACAAGACAGGAAGGAGACTGCAAGAATATTCGACAACGTTTGTCACCAAATTTAGTTTAATAAGGGGTTTCTGTGAGTGTGTGTGGGTGACACAATTTTAATTTTAGTTACTCTATTGTGTTACGTTGTGACCAAACAGCTATGTGGTCAGTTCTTTTTTTTATTTCTAATAATAGAAATAAAAAAAAGGAATTGAAGGTAAAAACCTGTATTTAATCAGTTGAATGTCCATAAAGATGTTCTATATAATAAAACTGTAGATCATCTAATAACATTCATCACCTGTATTAGCAACTATTTCAACTTTTGTAACTGTATTTAAATTAAAAAAGAATTTACCAACAGTAAAAACAGCGACAGTGGACTTTAGAGGATGATGTAGTCAAGCTTCTGTGTAAAATAATGCTCAGAAAAGTTGTGTTTTTTTCAAAGGGTTTTTCAGATATAACACAACATGGATCACTAAGACAGACTGTCAATCGTTTATGCCTTGAAGGCTACATTTATCTTAATATAATGATGCATATCTCTAAGTTATATTATGAGAAAACTGTTCAGCATATCACGTTAGCAGCAACAATTTCACATGCAAATCCCATCTTGCATGCTTAAAGATACCAGAGGGCTGAGATATTTCACAGGGGCTTGGGAGGCCTGTAACCATCTGGTCAGCATTCACAATCCCTGTAGAAGATCAGATGAAAAAACCTGTTGGAAGCTGCAGACCAGTAAATACATTTTATTGTTCATGCTTTGTACAACATCCAAACATTTCTTTTACAAGTGTCAGCTGGGGTGGGTGAGAACTTCAGTAAAAACTTTTTTTTCTCCTTACACTTTTTCGGTCTGAATGTCCACGTCCATTCATTGATTTAATTAAGATACTGGGATGTGAATAGGAGAGGGCCTGAATAGAAAGATGAGTGATAAAAAGAAATAATGATACATTTGTAGCCTTACAGAGCATTTGTTTTTAGAGGGGGTCAATGATCCCCATTTAAAAGCTGGAAAGAGTCAGAAGAAGGCAAGCAATTCAAAAGCTATAAAAATTAAATAATGAAGACCAATTGAAAAGTTGCTTAGATTTGGTCGATCTATAACATGCTAGAAATTAAGGTGAACCACCCCTTTATGGTAGGACGTGGGAGATAGGGTTGCTAATATCTATGCTTGGAATACATGTAAAGATCTGCTTGTTTGGCGAGGTTGCCAAACAAGCAGATCTTTGCCCCATTTGGACATCATTGTGGGTCAAATCAGGGTTATCTGATCATTTGGGCTTCTGGCTGTGCAGGCATGTTAACAAGCCTTTAGTCCTTGACTAAAGGTGGCCATACACGGGCCGATAAAAGCTGCCGATAGACCGAGTCGGCAGCTTATTGGCCCGTGTATGGGGCCCGCCCGACGGGCTTCCCCGATCGAGATCTGGCCGAAAGTCGGCCAGATCTCGATCGGACGGGACTAAAAATCCCGTCGGATCACGACCGCATCTGTTCGTTGATGCGGCCCCGTGATCGGACCGCCCATTACTATTCATTAGGATCTGATCGTTGAGCCCTAGGGCCCACGATCAGATCAGCTAGATATTGAGGTGGGCATAACGGGGAGAGATCCGCTCGTTTGGCGACATCGAGCGGATCTCTCCGTGTATGGCCACCTTAATGAGATTGTTAATCCTGTCAGCTATATGGCTGAACATTGGCCAGATATCTGACAGGCCATCGTGGAGGGCTCGTATGCAGGCAGATAAGCTGCAAACTTGGGTCAAATCGGAATCTTAAATCCAACCGTGCACGGGTACCTTATGGGGTTTGCTTCAGGAGATCACAGTCTATTGGGCTAGACTATTATACCACAGGCCAAAATCACTTTCAAAAGTAGGAAGAAAAGAAATAGATTAAAAGGGCAAGTTGTGCTTGAAATAGAGCAGACAATTATATTCTCCATATATTTTTTTTTAACTTTGTTTGTCTATGTTGGATCATCAGGTTTTGAGTGAAAAGACACCTTTTCATAGCATACTATAATTATATCTATCTATACACATACACATACCTAGCTATTCAACCCCCCCCCCCTCTTTATAAATAAAGCAAGGTCACACACAAAACAAGCAGAAAGACTGTGTAACATTAACATTTCAGGTTTTCCTAGTATTTAAGAAGCTGCTAAGTCTAGGAACAGAAAATAGAGACTGGACAGACACTTACAATCTGTTTGAGATTGGCAAGGTTTTTTTATTTTTTTTAAATCATGGCTGCCATTTGCATTGTTAACAATGGCAGATCTTGGGAGGAAAGATAGAACACTCCATGTACACTTGTGTGAATAGTGGGATATGGGGGAGGTACAGTGTGAGAAAGAATTTCCTCAACTAATACTTTAAAGTTTGCTAAAGCCTAATAAGGATGAAGAATGAAGAGAATTCCAAATGCCTTATTCTACTGGACAGAAGACCATATTTTGCAGCTGCATCAGGAAATGTGTACATGAAGGGCAATATCTGAAGGAAACAGGAGAAAAATCTCAGCCCAAACACTGCTGTGCAGAGCTCAAACTTGCAAATTTCGGCACTGTTTTAACGACGCCTTCCGGTAAGCAGCAGGCTTTAAAAGAATCTCCTGTAATTAGTCCAAACATGAAAGTGACCAGGCCATTTTAAAGAGTGCTGGACCCCCACCCCTTCACGGCCGATTCTAGTGGCACAAACAACTTTGGAGTTAAATTACCCCCTCATTGGATATAGATTTCTGCTCACTACACTGCAAGCAGTTAGTTATACAAGAAAATTACTTTGATTTGATTTTGACAAGTCTTTTGCCATTTCTTATGAGCGCATAGTAAAACTGCAATTAAGAGCCAAAAAGGCATATGCTTCAGAATCTTGTGCAGATATGGGGCCGGTTATCCAGAATGCTCTGGACCTGTGGCTTTCTGGATAAGGGATCTTTCCGTAATTTGGATTTTCATACCTTAAGTCTACTAGAAAATCATGTAAACATTAAATAAACCCAATAGGCTGGTTTTGCTTCCAATGAGGATTAATTATATCTTAGTTTGGATCAAGTTCAAGGTATGGTTTTATTATTAGAGAGAAAAAGGGACTCATTTTTTTTAAAAATTTGAATTGTTTGGATAAAATGAAGTCTATGGGAGAGGACCTTTCCGTAATTTGGAGCTTTCTGGATAACAGATCTCATACCTGTAGAAGCATACGCATCTATACTTGTTATTGGCACATGAGCAAATAGTGAATTAGAAGTAATACAGCACTGCTTCTATAATCACATTGATTAAAGAAAAAGCCCACTAGAGGCAGCAATAACCCACCCACCTTTACATTTTCAGACCAGTCAACCTATGGCTGAAGTGTTTGATTTAGCCATCCATGCAGTTGGTCAAATAACAATAATTTATTCGTTTGTTCAACCAAAGGCCTGAACAACTGGATCTGCAAGAAAAGTGAAATCGAGATGCAGCTCTTCCCTTTTTTTTTTTTTTATAGATCTGGTAATAGTTCAATGGGTCACCCACTCACGAAGAAGAGACACGATAGATCAAAATTTTAGATCTGATCGGATCACAGGACAGTCTGTCTGTATTGCCCCAGGAAAAAGCAACTGCATACCAGCCTCACAGTCATTTGCTCAGTCTGGGGGAAACTTATTCAAATGGTAAAATAGACTAACCTGCACACCATGACTAATGCACTATTAGTTCACATAAAATGTTCTGTAGGTATGTCCCTTTGATGATTGAAGGGACATGCCCTAAAACATTGTATGTAATCTAATAAAAGCAAGAGGAGATCCCTGTATTGTATAAGTCAAACAGAGCTAGTCAGTCTATTTCACCTATAAGCAAGGCCATCCAACTACAGACCGAGAGGAAGGATAAAATACTTCTATGGAAAAGTTGAGTGGCTCCAAACAGGTAATTGTCCCATTAAAAGGAAAGAAACACACAAATATTAATGAACAATTTATCAACCCACACCCTTGAATAAATGCAATTATCATTAAAAACAGAACACCAGAGTTGACTTCAGATAACCCACACCATTACAATCTTCTTTCCAACAGAAAACCTTACTAAAAACAAAGTCAGAAAAGACAGATGATGTTCTGTATTAAATTAGCAAGCATCAATCTCCTCTGGGGCATTAAAAGCAATCAGAATGTTTATCTAATACTTCTAGCAAGGAAGTGCTGGACTTCCGAAATGCATTCAGTCCATGAGAGTGAAACAGAGATATCCAGACAGGATGGAGGGAGGAGTGCTTAAAATAAGGGTAAGGCCTTGCCTTTTCCCCAGTAGTGTGCAAAACAGGCTTATTAAAAAAAAAAAAAAAAAAAATCTGCATTGCTGTTCCCAATTATTTAACAATTTAATTTTTTCCTCCTATTTCTGTGTTCTGTTTTGTGCAATATTTACTTGCAAAATGCAGAACAGTGAACTGAAGAACTGTCTCCCTAGAAGAGCATTAGGAGCCACTATTCAGTTACAACACACAATTCTAGAGCAAATGGAAATCCTGTTCAGTAAAAGGGGGGGGGAGTTGAGGGTTAGTAATAAACTCCCATAGTACGTTTGGCTGACAAACTCAAGTGCTACTATCTGTTACTACCTACTAACCCCACTGCAAATGACTTGAAACAGCTGTGCCTACATAATATCACACTCAGCTTGCCCTTATTGGTTATTTAGAGAAAGCACGAAAGAAACAAATATTTGACCATGGATTCTCCCTCCCCTAAGTGATGAACTTCTGATCTATTCTATTTAGACATATGCCCAATTAGGTTCATGAATATTCGCCAGTGGAGAAAAGCCAATACGCTGCCTACAGTCTTTCATTACAGCTATAAGCTCTGTTGTGTTCAGCCATCTTAGGGCTCAAAGCACACCAGACAGTTTCTCCACAGAAGTACACATGTCGAAGAAACACCGTGCATGCATTGGCCTGTATTTGTAAAAAAAACATCAACTGCCCCTAAAAGCCCTACCTAAAAATCTAAAGGAACTTTCAATTGCTTGAGATCAGGATTCCTAGAAATGGGTGCAGAACATAGATTGCTCTCTGTACACTTTTTTTTCTTGGAATTACTAGTCCAGAATCTGCTAAATTCAGAAGTTTGGAAGGCTGTTAAGTGTGTCTTCAAACAAAACAATGATCCTTTTACTCAACAGATAATATCAACAGAGAAAATGTTCTTTTTGAATAAAAGGAAAGACAGTGAAACCTTTCAAAAAAAGATAATCCTATTTACAATGTAGATGTAGGTCCAGCTTGTGGGTAGGGTAGATCTCCTTTCATAGCACTGTGTTTATTACACAGCCTCACTAATGAAAGAAACTTCAGTTGAGAACTACAGCTAAGCTGCTGACACAGAGAAATAACCTGGCAATCTTGACAACCTGTGGTAGGCCAATCAGGTTGATCACGTGGGGAGAGGGTCTACAGACCGGCTGGGTAAGGATCCCATCTATGCCAAGATGCCTTCACTGCGAAGAAGTGGCTGCTTACTCTGTGTGTAGCCCAGTCAGTAGCCAAAAAATCTGCCCATTTATGGTAAAATTCTGCAACCAGTGAGGTACTGTGTATGTGGCAGTTCACAGTCTGTATGATTTACATATCAGAGGAGTTATTCCAATTCAAGTCCCAAATACACTAAATGGAGCCTGAACAAATCCAGATAAAAGAGTAAAAGCACTACATTATGCACAATAGTATACGGAAAATATTCAAATACCACAAGAGAGAGGAGAAGTAGTGGTTTTCCTAAATTGAGAACATTGCACCCAAAGGGGTTGAAATTGAGGCCTACTGGAAATTTTTATTTTACATTTACATTTTAACAGTAAACTTTAAAACAGGGATGACAGAGTAAAATGTCAAGCAAGTCAACCAAGCTTAACTATAAGGTGTACCATGGAGCAGACACACTTGAATGCTAATGTGAGTCTGAAGTCCACACTGATGGATGAGACTGCACTAGGCAGTACCTTATGAGAAGATATTTTTCTAGATTCTAGACAACAGAATCATTACTTCAGATGTTAAGAAATGTTAAAGAACTGCTGCAAAACATTAAAATGGCCCTAGAAAATGGGCACTGTCTACATTTTCATTCAAAGGATTCTTGAAGTGCAAGAGAACTTTTAGCATAAGTGAAATTCTAATCATATAGAAATTCCAGTCAAAGTGTAAGTAAATAAATGCATGTCTGCAGCAGATTGAGAGGTTAACTAGATAAGACTGCAACTGTGCGCTCTATGTGAAGGTGTGAATGTAATGAATTCTCAGGGTAAGATGTCAACAAGCATTGCAAAAAGTTGCCCTACCTGTCTGACAAAGGGAATGGGAGAGGCAATAAGGAACACGAACAAGTCCTTACTTGGTAAAAATGGGCTGCAGGAGCGTCACAGGCTAACAATTTATCAAAATCTAGATCAGCTGAATTTAAAGTCTGTTCTATTTACAGAGTATTTGCACACAACAAGTAGAACCACAAGAAAAGAAAAAAAGGAACTTTATATATGTTTCTGTATAAAATGCTACCATTAATAAACCAGTTATGTGGCAACCGGAATATTGTGGTAGTAAACCAAATGCAGTCACGGAGGGAACACAAACATTTAAGACACTGCCAAACGCTCAGAAGGAATGGATAATTACCAGCCCTCTGTCCCAGATCTTTGCCCAAAAAAATAAATAAATAAAGTTTGTGTTTAGTCCAGAACAGTTTCAAAAATTTGGAAAAAGTGAATTTTGCTCTTGCACAACAAAGTAAAACCAAATGTTTAAAAGGGTAATTAAAAACATACTAAAGCTGTGTTTTAATTCCACTAATATCCCCTCCAGATTGATCTCCTGTGTTGCCCTATGGTTCACTGTATTTTATATACATACACATAGTGAACCACTCATTATGCGCATGAGCACCCATAAACATGGCCGTTAAGGGGCATTCTTTTAAAAACTACTCTTGGTTTCCCCAACCGGAGTGCAGGCTTTATAAGCCCACACTTCCAGTGAGGGAAAAAATTTTCGGGGGAAAGGGACTCTTTAGTTGCAGAACCTAATTCAGGGATGCAAGTTTTAAATAACATAGCTCACTGTATTATCCCCCAGTCAGTACACACTAAAGACACAACCTTCTCCACCACACCCTGGAAAGACTTGCTGTTCCGCATTTACTTCAGTACTGGCAAGGCTTGAACATTCATCCAGCCCAAGGCAGGTGGAAGGCAGAAAGGAGAGCAATAACGAAAGAATAAAAGCCTTTGACAAAAAAAGTCTATTCTGAATAAGCACAAGATACTAGCCCGTATTGCGTATTTCTAAGGAACAAAGTAGCTTCCTGAGCCAACAGAAAAGCAAACCTTTTATGCAGCTTAACAATTTAATAATGCAGGTGTATCTTAGTTTAGATACAGGTGTACCTTAGCAAGATGTACAGTAGTTACAGTAACAATAATTTAGGTAAAAAAATGACCTTTTTGTCTAAATTAAATGTGCCTGCTAGCTGATCCAGCAAAAAAATCCTTCCTAATCCCAAAATGGTAATAGAACAGAAGCCTAGAATAACTTTCTACTGAGAGCTAATTTACCAGACAAAAGTGAGAAAAAAGTGGCCAGGCTAAAACTAAACTTGGCTCTCTAAGTACTCAAGGGTGTATTCGATTAGGCCCTGGTAACTTGTTAACACTTAAGTTTGAGTACATATTTAAGTACCATATCCTGTGGCAGCCACTGACTTGATTAAGCTAAGCCACATGTGCCTCTACCGAGTGGGTCCTGAAATTCTGATTGTATACACCATCATCATTTATTTATATAGCGCTGTCAAGATACGCAGTGCTTTAATACACTGAAAAGACCATTAGGCTTAATTGCTTTATCTTAGTGCTTTATAACAAAATTATTTCAATTTATTAATGGAGCCACACTCTCAACTCACATCTTTTTACTACTGAGATTAGTCTATGCCTGCAAAGTAATTTGTTCCTCATTTTCTATCCATGCCTTTCTGATTGTACCATAGTAGTTGTAGTATTTATATTCTTTCTAAGAAGCTTTGGTCCCCATCCTATTAAGTTCCTTACAACTGGACCTTCAATTGCCACTGAGACAGTGAATTATGTGAACAATGAACAGATGAACAGTCTCTGTAAAGCGCTGCATAAATGTGGTGGTGGTATAAGAGATTTGTATATGTATGTGTATATATATATATATATATATATATATATATATATATATATATATATATATATATATATATATATATATATATATATATATATATCTATCTATATCTATATATCTATCTATATCTATATATCTATATATCTATCTATATCTATATATCTATCTATATATCTATATATATACACACACACACACACACACTTTACTAAATATTCTCTAATATTCTTATGTTTTTCCAGGTGTTGCTGGTCTTTTCTGGAAAGTATACAGTATATATCACATTGTATGCTGAAAAATTTATAGTATCAGCTGGTACATACTTAAGCCACCAACAAGTTGCGGTTGTGGCACTTGTCTCCATATAGAACAACCGGTCTGTGGGTCAAAATAATCAGTCCATAAAAAATCATGTGATTGTATGCTCTACATGCATATTGTTGTCAGGTACCAGATTCCACATCAATGTTTTTTGCTCTGCTGTGGGAAAATCACTACTAGCCCCACTGCCCCTTCCCCAACTAATCTGCAGTCATGTATACCTAATCAAATGCAGAAATATTTAAAAACAGTGCTATGTTTCAACTATCACACATTTTGTAAACAGTTATCTGTTCCAAAACACGTTCTGCACAACAAAATACTCTAAATGCATCAGTAGCCAAGTTTCATAATCCATAATCAGCTACTTTGGTAAAGTCAAAATATCAGTGTGTTATTTATTCTATTTTCTAGTGCATATTTTTAGATTCCCTCTGTCCTATAAATATATAAAATCCATGTATCCTTGTAATGAAGAGTGCTCCCCAATATCTAGTTTTTTTTATTTTTGCTATATGCTATGCAGAACACACACCTGCCCAAATAGGCCTGCAAAGCAAGTTAGTTGCAGTCAGTAATACAGAGAGCAAACTAGGTGTAAAACCTTAATATGAAATGATGATTTATACAAGAGGTTTGAAATAGCTAATGTGGTGCAAATATTCACAATGAATTTGGTTCTTAACAAAGTAACTTATAAGCCTATTAGTATGACAACTGAAATAGTAAAGGAATTCCTAAACTAGTAACAGGAATTAAACCATTAACTTACTAAAAAAAACAGCCAAAGTTGTTTTGTCCCCCTTCATTTATATCGCTGAAGGCTAAGCACATTATATAGGGCAACCCACAAAACTTTTTTGGGATTTTTAACAAATTTGTAAATATAGAAACACAATGTTATGATAGAGGATATGGACAAGTTTAAAGTGCTGCTGCAGCTACAGTAGCTGAATTATAGAGAACAACTGTGGGAGGAGATGAGGAACAATTTGGCTAGAAAGACAATGATGTGATCCTGTACAAAACTGAAAGTGTAAGAGAACTTATTAATTTCTTTGTAACGGTATTAAACTTAGATACACTAATTATACATTATATCCCTCAATCCAAAAAGCTTTATAATTGACATTCCTTTTATGCTGCTACAACCCTAAAATAGAGAAACATGGCAGCATTTAGGTTCAGTCTCAGCATTTGTTATTTTATGGAATGAGATGCAGGGATTTCAAGCCTACTGTATAGAATTCATTACAATTGCTTTTATAGGGTCTTGAAATAAAGAATTATTTTGGGCTACTGTTCCAGTGACACCACATTCCTGTAATTTGCGGGATATGAGACAGCAGATTATCTGGGGTTATACACACATTCTAGAGAAGGAAATGCAATATTTCTGGCAGGGCTCTAAATTCTGGTTTGTTAAAGCTTGAGAAAAACATAAAAAGAGCTCAGCCATTTTCTGCTTGGCAGTTTAAAAAAAAAATGCATAGTTCAAATTCTTCCACAGGGATCCAAGGAAACAAGCCCTCATCCGAAAGTCATGGTATCATGGATACTGGACATTGAACAGGCATTAAAACAAGCTATGCAAATATGTTATGCTACATGGCAGGTTGGATCTGAGAGGAAGAACAGAAGTACACGACACAAAACACTTACTACATAAGTTGCCATATTTCGGACAGCATTGCAATATATCCCTAGAGCATGACAGTATGAAAAGCACGTTAACAATGTAAACCATAGAAATGCTACATTTCCACCTATATTTCCACACACACATATATATATTATCCCAGAGTACCAGCACTCAAAACGAGGTTATTCCAGCGGTGCACGATCAAACAGTGTATAAATGGTATAAGGAGGATCAGCACACACTGTCTTGTTGGTGAAGAAAGTTTTCTTTTATTGTGAAC
This sequence comes from Xenopus laevis, assembly GCF_017654675.1. Lineage (NCBI taxonomy): Eukaryota > Metazoa > Chordata > Amphibia > Anura > Pipidae > Xenopus > Xenopus laevis. Next base: position 71,962,872 of record NC_054385.1, read on the forward strand.
AAAATTACATCTCAATCCGACGTTTCGGTCCCACCTGGGGACCTTTCTCAAGGATATTGTGTATTAACAATGTGTTGATTAAATACCCACCCCCCATTAGTGTATTCTGGCGCCCTGACGTCATAAGTCACATATATATATTTCCCTCTAAAACATGATTTAACACTGCATAGGACTGAATAAAAGCTAGCAGCATTCGTTTTCTATAAACTCAACCCCCAATACCACACACACATACAACTGAAAGGAAGATCAATCTTTTCATCATCCTTTTCAACAGTCTAGTGTTTTTGGATCAAATGAGTTTTTAACGTTACAGAGTTATCCATCAAATAACAGCACACACAGAGGAATTTGGGGCTTGGAAGACTTAAATCTGGGCTTCTGCTTTTCATAGTAGGTGGTGCACAGATTCCCTAGAAAGCAGAGGGCCTTCAAGGCCCAGAACCCATCATATCACAGAATAAAAAGGTGTGGCATGGCATGTGTCACTGTGAGCCTAAGGCAGGTAGTGAACATCAATGTTCTCCGCAGGGCATTTTTGCTGGGTGCACCTCCAAGCAATATTTTGAAAGTCGCACACAGTGGAAGCAGACCATTGCTCAAAAATAATCTTTAACTTAAAGGTAAACTATCCCTTTAATCTTGGGATGATGATTCATATACCCCCTTATGTAATAAAAGCGTTGTTTGCCCAGGTGTAGTAATGCATAGCAACCAAAATAGGTTTGCTTTTAAAGAGTTGCCCAGTAAATGCAACCAGCAGATTTGTTTCTATAGGTGACTAGACCTGTTGCAGACTTTACATCTGTTATTACATAACCCCAATAGTGTTTTCTATGACAAAAACACTAGTGGAGAAAAGGTCAACTAATCCCCCGTGTGTAGTGACAGGACTGAAATACGATTTTGCATATGGGGTGGATTTGGACAGAAAATCCGAGCGGAATCTACTCCATGTACACAGTGACAGGCAGCTCTCATTCATTCTTGTCACTATACACATATGGGACAGGTACAACATTTTATCTCCCTACGTTTGTATGCCATAGGAGAAACTGCCATGTGTGCCAGTAACCTTACACTGCCTGTAGGCACAGCTGAAGGAATCAACTGTTCTTGTCAGAGTTCCATGACAAACAACAACTTTCACTTAACCTATTCCCTCCTGTTAGTCCTTGCAGAAATGTTGTTAATGATTAGAGGAGTAGAAGGTTAAAAGTACAATCCCACAGAGGTTGTATCAGCAATGGCAAGCTCCCTTAGGGTATTAATCTGTAGGATATTTGCAAAAACCAAAAAAGTTAAAAGGTAACTTTTTATCAAAAGTCTGTGTCAGTATTGTGCTTAGTACAGGGGAATGCTAGGCATAACTTTATGGTGAAGTCTTTTTCCTGCTGCTGCCAACAATATTTTGCAAAGCAATTTTCCAATATACAAGTATGGGATCTATTATCTGAAATGTTTAGGACCTGGGGTTTTCCAAATAAGAGATTTTACCATCATTTAGAACTCAATGCCTCAAGCCTGCTAAAAATAATTTAAACATTGAATAAACCAATAGGATTGTTTTGACACCAGTATGGATTTATGGAGCTTAGTTAGGACCAAATACAGGTATGGGATTCATTATCCAGAAAGCTCCAAATTACGGTAAGGCCTACTCCCATAGACTCCATAACAATCAAATAACCCAAATTTTAAAAAATGTTTTTTTTTTCTGATAAAATAGTACAACGTACTTGACCCCAGCTAAGACAGAACTAATCCTTATCAGAGGCAAAACAATCCTATTGGGTTTATTTAATGTTTCAATTCATTTTAAGTAGAATTAATGATCCCTTACCCTGAAAACCTCAGGTCCCAAGCATTTTGGATAACAGGTCCCATCCCTGTACAATATACTGTTTTATTGTCACAGAAAAAAGGAAACAATTTATTACGAGAGTCTATTAAAGATGGCCTTCCCATAATTTGAAGCTTTCTGGATAACAGGTTTCCAGATAATGGATCCCATAGCTGTACTATAGTTTGCCTATTTACAAACACATAGTACACACTCTATGTGGCGCTCCCTTCCTTTTTAATACTTTCAACTCTGAAGCAGGCATAAGCAGTGCAGTGATGGTGAGGCCGTTTGCTTGTATGCAAACCATAGGAAGGAGTAAACCCGCATCTGACTTCAGCGTTTTCCTGCAAGGAAGGATTAATGCATACATCTTGCTCCCAAATCATGAAGCCTATTTACTAATTTTTGGGCTCAAGGAAAAATCTCCAAACTCTACTTTTTATAAATGGCCCCTATGCTTCTGATTTGGCCAATTGCTTGGCAGGTCATTTCAGACCAGGTCTATGGGGAGAAGTTTCAGGCGCTTCATACTGTCAAAACATTTCCCATACAAAGTTGTGGTACACTTGTGCTACTTCCCATGGTATGTAGCATTAAGAACAATGAAAAGTGACACAAGCATTACATAGCTTGCAATTATCTCTCGGGAATGTGGACAGACCCTTTTTTCAATTGTTAATGTGGGGGATGTGCACTGCATTTTTTCAATTAACAATAAGCAATCGATTTGTAGTGAATCGCTCCAGAGCCCTAACATAGCCCCGAACAGAAGGAGGATGACAAATAAAGAACTGCATGTGTGCAGTGAAGGCGCTGGAATTAATAATGTACACAATTATATCAAAATACTGTACTTCCAACTTTAAACATAAATACATGGCAGCACTAACCATCAGTGATCTGTGGATCAACTACATTGCATACTGGGGAGAGAAAAAAGTTAATTACACTGTAAATTGTGCATTGAGAGTTTAACAGGTACACCTAAAGAATACTTTTGCACGTTGCTGCAGCATGTGGATGGAAGCCTGTAAAACCTGACACCACCGGTCTGGCCAGCATGTGAAGATGGAGAGCACAGTGTATCTGTAGTTATTGTCTGACACAAAAAGGCGACTGTATTGAGCTGAAACGTCCCTATAAAGAGGCCTTTCAGGCTTGGTAAGAGGGCCCGGCCACTGGGAATTAAAAGCACAAACATGCAAGGTTTCCAGGCTCTCAGCTAATAGGTCACTGGATTTAGTTTCAACTGGCACACCAGGTTTGTAAGCAGCCAGTTTGTGAGAAGAAATAAAAACTAGAATTCAGCTTTGAATAACTTAGTAAATAAGGAGGCACACAGTTTTAACCACAGACATTCAGTCTTTCAGAATGTAGTCATCATCTTACTCAATAAGCAAAATGTGTGCAGCCACAAGTTAGTTTTTATTTGGGCAAAAAACTAACATGCAGATTGTGTGTTGCGTGTGGGGGGTTAGAATGCATAAAAAAAAAAAAAAGTTACACCACAAAAGAAAGTCGGACAGATACTATAGTTATGAACTATGAGAAGACCTGGACTAACATGAAAATCAGGTCACCGGCAACAGAAAATGCATGTTTCTCTACATTCTCGGACAATGACACCCTTCACATTATTATCCAGCCATGATCTAAATGAACTTCCCCCACTGTGTCAGCTTTCTCAGCAGGGTGCTCCCATGTTCTGGAACATGAATCACAAACCAACAAAGGGGTGGAGGAGGAGAAAATTACAAGTGGATCACTTGTATTCTGACAGAAAATATACCTAGAGTTTAATAGGCGTGACTCAACACTCCCAGTCGGATGAATTACTGATCTTTTACCCCACCCTTGGAACACTCTGTATAAAAATATATATGTATAAAGGTCTCCACCCAATAAAAGTGAACAAGTACAAGCCTGGAGATAGCCCAAAAAATCATCCACTGCACAGACATTTATCCGCATACTGTGACCTGTACAAAAACAAACAGAACTTGCAATGAGAGGGGAGATCTATTCAATACATGGGTCTGTACCTACTCATGGTTCGCCAGTGAACAGATTCTACAGCATTTTCAGTTGTGGGGTGCTAGAGAAAAAGTCACAGTTGATAAATGTCGACAAAAATCTTGCACGACGTAATGGTTATATTGGGTATATTTGTTCCTATAACTCACTGATCCCATCTCAATGAGGATCCTGTTTATTACAAAGCTAGATACTGCATCACAATGTGTATATTGAAATATAACAAAATGTCATTCACTGGGCAGAGGTAGAACAATAAGGATATCTAAGGTCCTTTATCAAACCTGAATTGTGCAAATAGGTAGGTCATAAAGCTTTTCCGAGGGCATAAGTGCAGCACATGCAAAACTGTGCATGGGATCATTTCCAAAGGTTATCATTAACGAAAAATACACGCACACTTTTTGTGTGATCAACTATTCCCAAACTTTGTTCTCAAATTAAGGCAAACAAAATCATGCTCAGTTATTTTTCCAGTTGATTTTTTATGTTTAATAGCAGTAGGTCAAACCAAACAAAAATAACTCATACAAAGAAAAACTGCTGTTTCCTAACCTTAGCAACATAAATCTACAAACTACAACTTCATGGATCCACTTACACAGAATAAAGGGTCAGTGCCTTTGTTTACTCCCAGGTATGACCCTACTTAGCAGCAATGTTTTAGGCCTTAAAGGAGAAGTAAACCCTAAAAATGCCATATTTTATATACTGAGTATATTGCACCAGCCTAAAGTTTCAGCTTGTCAATAGCAGCAATGATCCAGGACTTCAAACTTGTCACAGGGGGTCACCATCTTGGAAAGTGTGTGACATTCACAAGCTCAGTGGGCTCTGAGCAGCTGTTAAGAAGCTAAGCTTAGGGGTCGTCACAAATTATCAATCAGAAAATAAGGTTGTACTGTAATATAAACTGATGCTACAGGGCTGATTATTAGATTCTCGTACCAGTTGCACTGGTTTCTGTGCTCTCTTGTAGTAATCTATTAATTACTAATCAGCCTTATATTGTGAGATTTATATTCTATGTGTACTGTATATTTGAGTGAGTCCCTAAGTTCAGTAAGTGACAGCAGCACAGAGCATGTGCAGTGAATCAGCAGAAAAGAATATGGGGAGCTACTGGGGCATCTTAAGCGGCACAGATGGTTCCTGCTAAAGGGCTGTGGTTACCTTGGGCTGGGACAGGAGCCCAAAACAATGTACAACATTTCTAGCCTACTTCTTTAGTTATGGGTTAGTTATCCTTTAATTTGGCCAAACTCATTAAGACATGCTCATTTGGCAAGGTCACCAAGTGAGCGGAACTTTGCTTGATTTGGCACACAGGTCTTATGAGACCATTTGGCCCAATAGGATTTTAAACCTGCCTATTGGTATCTATTGGGGGGGGGGGGTAAATAAAACAGGCAAATTAACAGCCAATTGTCAGCTTATATTGAATGCTTCTACCTTGCTGTGTGTGGCTAGCTTTACTCAAAGACTGCACACTAAGGGAAAGCAACTAACTTTAGAATTCAGTGGATGTATTTACTACTAGCAGTGAGACCACTTCGCCCCAATGTACACTACAGGCAGTCTATCACATCAAACTCATTTCACTTTGAACAGCACCTAGGCAATTGCCATTGTACAGATTGTAAAAAGAGCAGAGCATGCTGAAGAACGTTCAACCCCCATTGTGCATTTATACACTATACTGCCAGCAGGAAATCGGGACATTTTACAGCTATGACATCACTTAAATCATGAGAAACAATGTAAACCCGGACTAAAATCTTAAAAGGCTTATACATTCAAAGAAACAAACATGCTTTGAGGGCTTCTGTATGTAATTTTACCAGTTGCCTTACTTTTCGATTTTGAACTGCATAAAATATTTAAGCAGTTTTATGTTGCTTAACAGGACTGCTGGGCCAGTGGTCTGTGGGTTAATTAAATATGCAGATGGCATTGCCAATTAGTCACACTATGGTAAACAGCACATTTCTTCTTAGTCCCTGTGGAATTTACAGCTGTACCGACAGCCAGAGGGAAGGAGCTGCTTCCCTCCAGCTCTGTCCTGCTTCAAAAGTATTGGTCCCCTCTAACTCACATTAGATTTCGGTTAGCAATTTGACATAAGGCTAGATGCTTTTACTAACTTGAATGGCTGTCCCCATGGCTACACAGCAGCTTGTTTTTAGAAATTATAGTTCTGTTTCTGAAGCAAACACACCAGTTTTACCATTGCAGGACAACACTACATTACATTGTCATTTTTTTTTTTTTTAAAGGTAATGTCTGAAACATTGTTTAATAGTTACCAATGTTACTATAGTTTCCAGTGGAACTAGTGCGATGGTATGCACAGTGTTTTCACTGTGTGATAAAAACACCAGGAATTTGTGGGTCTCTTCCCCACTGCATCAACTACAGTTGCCCAAGGTTGAAAACCCAGTGAAATGTTTGAGCCGGCTATGACCATGAAATGCTTGGGAAGATTTCCTTTTAAGTCAATAGGAGGGCATCCTTCCTGTAAGCTTTCCTCCATAAACCCCTGGTATCAAACTACACTCCAGCTCATTCCCCTAACCCAAAATGTAACTGCCCTAGACATGATTGACCATCCCTACAATAACTAAAACAAGTTATGATTTCAGAATCATGTGGGCTTTATAAAAGCATGATCATTTCATTATATAGTACCAGCAAGTTATGCTCCAATTTATATTAATTTAAAACAAAACATGGGCTTTAAAAAAATTAAGCAAAGGCTACAGAAAAAATGGGGTCAGAGGGACTTGCTCACCAGAGCTTACAATCTAAATATTCTTCACTTTATAAACCTAACAAATGTTACTAAAGATAATGTACACACAACTGATTTTTAAAAAAAAAAAATAATAATAATAAGACTAGACTGGCCATATATAACAGAACTGTCCTGCAGTCAAAGAAACCTTTGAAGGCTTGTCCTTATAACTTACAGGGCTGAGCTGGGAACAATACCCCAATTGTATACAAGTGTGTTTACAGGATATTGCACCCCCTACAATAATTTATTTACAATCACATTTGGCACACAGCTAAATTCAACTCTGGGAGCTGTTTTGGGCCATGGAGCTCTTAGGGTAAGGCCACACGAGGAGATTCGGGGAGATTTTGTCGCCTGGCGACTAATCGCCTCATCTTTTGAGCGTCTATCTCCCCGAACTGCCTCGATTTTCCCCATAGGCTACAAGGAAAAGTCGCCTGCGCTAATGCACACACGGCGATGCGTTTTTCTATAGACGCCCGAAGTTGCCTGACTTGGCTCACAGCATTTATATCTAGCCTCCTTGATCTAATATATCAGCCTATGAACACAAAAGCCACTTTGCTTTGTGATTCTTAATTTCAGTTTTTAAAAGACAAGAATAAAAATACAGAGGCATTGCCTGGATGTAGTTTAGAGGGTATGGGATTTTGGGAAAAAGACCAGTGTATTAAGGGTATAGTGCGGTTATAGGGTGAGGAAGAATGCAAGATAATAGCCAAACATCCCAAATTCTAATCGTGGGAAATGTTATGGTCTGTCAGTTCCACTTACATTCCACTCAGAAAGCTGAAGACCGAATCCTGAGAGCCAAACAGCACAGTGACAGACTGGACACCAGAAAAGTATTAAAGGAGTTGTTCACCTTCCAACACTTTTTCATGTGAGTTACTATCAGATAATTCACCAGAAATAAACATTTTTCAAGGACTTTCTATTTTTTATTTTGCGGACATTTTTCTAATATCAAAGTTTAAAGTTTAATTTTTCACCTTCTTATGAGAACTGTAAACTAGTCTAAGGGCAGAGACAGACGAGAAGATTCGAGGAGATTTAGTCACCCAGGCGACAAATTGCCTCTTCTTCGGGCGGCTAATCTCCCCGCCGGCTAGAATCAAAATCCCCGGCGGGATGGCACTCAGAGTGCTACGTTTTCAGAAGATGCCTCACGAGGAAACTTCGGGCGACTTCGGAAAACGAAGCGCTCCGAGTGCCATCCCACTGGCGATTTAGGTTCTAGCCGACGGGGAGGCAGTTTGGGGAGATTAGTCGCCCAAAGAAGAGGTGATTTGTCACCAGGCGACTAATCTCCCTGTGTCTCTGCCCTTAAGTATACATTATTTGATCGATACATTTCCTATCCTTGTCCCTGCTGAGCAGAATCCCTGAGTTTCATTAAAGGCAGTTGATATAATCGATACAATAGTTGCTAATATTCCACACATGCTGCTGAGAAATGTATCAACTAATGTAGCAAATTGTAACAGCTCAGAATCTACACTTGGATTACTGAGCTGCCAGACTCAACCAAAGACAGGAACATTTAACTTTACACTTCAATTCTGGAAAAACTTTAAAAATAAGACATGGAGACCAACTGAAAAAAAAAATAAAAAAAAGTTTTCATTTCTGCTAAACAATCAGAAAACAACTGAAGTTTTAAAAAAAAGTGTTTAAAAGGTGAACAACCACTTTAAATAAGAGATGCTATTTCCTAGTAAATTGTTTTTCTCTACTTGTAGCTCTTGTGCTTTTGGGCAGGGCCCACTTTGCATTTTATGCTGGTTATTTGGCTGTCTTTGTATGGATTGTATGTATGTATTCTAGTAGGAATAATGTATACACACATTTATTGTACAACACAGTGGAATAGTTGGTCATTTTATAAACATGTTAATAATTAAACATATGAAAAATATGAAACATTGAGAATATAAAAGGACATTAGATGGCACCAAGGAGTTCTATATATACTAGTTATGGAACCCCATGGGGCTTCTCACAGGACTCCAAAGTAGTGAAAGTATAAAAGTATAGATTTGTTAGGATACATAGTTCTGTGACATAAATGACACGACAAAGCACCGTAAATCAGGATATATAGGCAGAGGTAGGAGCTGCTTAAAAAGTGCTGGCCATGCGCCAGATTGTGAGGAACTGCTAGAAGCAGAATGGAAGCAGGAGAGCTCAGGAGGGATACAAGAGGATCCATTCTATTGCAGGAGGCATGGAGACGTCCATTGCCAACATAGGTAGAGAGGGCAACAGAGCCATATGCGCTTTACCTTCCTCTGCTGCTTTTCCCAGGCTGGGTCCAGCAACAGGTCCCGGTCCCAGTCATCCTCTTGCTCCATATACCGTTGCTCTTGTCCCAGCTGGCCCCCTCCGCCGGTCATGTGATAATCCACCATGGCGGTGCGAGACGGAGAAATCAAAGCAGCAAGCCTATGCAGAACGGGAGTGCAGGAGATGGAAAGAAGCGGGATGCGTGCACGGGCCGCGGTACTCTAACAGCCTTGCACTCCACCACTACCCCCTGGGAGTAGTAATACGTGTGACCGGGCGCTGTCTTGCCGCTGTCCTATCTCTGCTGTTAGCGACTAGATGTGCGCATGTGCAGGGCACCTCCCTCAACCGCTCACCTCAACTCTGCCAACCAATAGAACCGAGGTTGCTGAAGGGGAAGAACGCGCCCGCAAAAATCTAGGCCAATGGAAGAGGAAGGGAGATGTTGCTCTCCAAATCCATTTACTAGTTGGATAAGGAGCTCTGCAAAGTCTGCGTGTAGAAGCGCTGCGGCCAACGCGTCCCACAGGCAACATATTTGTGCCTTTCACGAGCATATTACTGTTCCCGCCTTTTATGGACTTCCTGCTCTTTACCAAGGACAAAACAGACGGGTTATTATAGTCTTATGGGTGGTGCATGAAATCGTAGCAGAATGTAGTACTGTTTCGGGTGAATGCGCTTATAACAAAGTTGTCGTTTTTTGGCGTATGTTTTCTCGTGTTATTTGTCCCCGAAAACTCAGTTGTGTGCTTACAACCTATCCGCAACAATACATATGTGGGTGGGCTTATACGGCAGACGGGTCTTCTGAGATGTCAACAACTACACTCCCAAGTTTTTTCGGGAGTCCACAATTGAGACACGGGGGTTTGGGGCGTATCTGGGCGTGGTCAAACATCTATATCCTGTTATCGAAACTGCTTATTTCCTTTGCTCGCAGTCGCAGCACCTGTAACCTGTGGATAGTAAATTCGCAGTATACAGTAATGGCCATGGCCCACCTGAGTTTTATCACTAACCCTACAAATTATGTACTCTTCAAGACAGAACTTAGTACAAAAATTAACCATTATCTGGAAACATTTAAAGCCAGTGTGAGGAGAGACCTTCACCAGGACTGATTTATAATTTGTAAACTTTCAGACATATTCAGGCACTCACAATGGACCTGTGTAAATTATTTGAGTTCCCGAATCCGTTTTAGTCCCGCTCCAATCCGGCTTCTTCTCCATATACTTCTCAGACTAAACAGTTGAAGTCCCTGGGCTGAGCACAATATTGACACCTATTCTTTGTGTGGTTAAAGACACTGGGTGGAATTCAGCAAAAGAAATTACACTATATATATTTTATCTTGTTTCTCATATGGCTCTTGTTTTGAGTACTCAATTTTTCAAACTCACAATGGATCACCATGTAAAAGAATTGCAAATAGCTTTATACGTTTCATGCATTTCATAGGCTTTTCATGCTCTCCTCAGGCCCGAAAAGTGTAAGGCTATTTGTATGTTTTTCTTGTGAATACATTCCTACCTTTTTATTCAAACTTTGGCACGGCGGTCCATTGTGTGTATCTGCCTGAATACTTCTAAAAAGCTTGCTAAGCATTATCTGGAACCCAGAAACTCCATACAATGTACTTGTATTACCATCCCATCCACCCATAGCCAGCATAAAGTACAGGGCAGAGTTCTTAGCACATTGTAGCCTTCTGTAACGATACATGAGTCTGTACTGTGTGTTTCTGTAATCCAACAACTATAAACCTCTCATATACATGTTTCCCTAGGAAAGGACTTTTGTTCTTCCTTGTATATAACACCTGCTTCCCAGCATGACAATTTTAGGTAGGGAAACACATGATGATATTGTCCTTAGGATTTGCCTTACCCTTCAGATGTTCTGCTACAACTCAAAACACCTCAACTATAGTTAAAAACTGCGTGGGGTACTGGGAGAGCTTTAGATTACCCATCACCGCCATATGTTCTTCTGTTAACCAACTATTTTTTAATGGGACAGCTTGTCCTGTGAGAAAGGTGAAGCAGCTACAGTGAAGAGAGGTCAGAACAACAGATCTCCCAAACATTTACTGATTTATGAGCCACTGACCAAAAGGGCAGGTTAAAGAAATGTTTACTGACAGAGTTGCTGGGGACTCTAGCTTGGTTATATTTGGTGGAATAGACCTGCACACATGTATATTACATTGTCCTGCTGACAAATTTGTGCAGGTAATTGTAAAAGTGGAATAAGTAACTTGTGTGGAAGACAAACTGCTCCAACCTTTCCTGTCTAAAGGTGGCCATACACGGGCCGATAAAAGCTGCCGACAGACCGTGTCGGCAGCTTATTGGCCTGTGTATGGGCCCCCCCCCCGGGCTTCACCGATCGAGATCTGGCAGAAAGTCGGCCAGATCTTGATCGGATGGGACGAAAAATCCTGTCAGATCGCGGCCGCATATGTTCGTTGATGCAGTCACACGATCCGACCCCCGTTTCCCATGCGTTAGGATCCGATCGTTGGGCCCTAGGTCCCACGATCGGATCAGCCCGATATTGCCCACCTCAAGGTGGGCATATCAGGGAGAGATCCGCTTGTTTGGCGACATCGCCAAACGAGCGGATCTCTCAGTGTATGGCCACCTTTACAGATGCACTTGCTTGTTTCTGCTGCACAGCACTTCCCAGCATCCTTGTCTTTGTGTAGGGGTAAAGCTACTTTCTGTCTAGACTGGCCTTCTGCAGATTTACACGTTTTCCTGCATTTTCAAGTGTGGAGAACAGACTATATCCCTCTGTATATTAATCTGTTGTCCTCTACTAACAGGAGCATACTCCCCTTGCTGCACAGCTTGCGGAACACTAGTAGGGGAACATTATCCTGTATAGGCCCTGTCCCACATTTTCTCATGCTGTGGGTCAGTTTGCTGTAGGGTCCTAACGCCGGCCCAGAAGCACTGGGGAGCTTCGAGTCCCCAGTGTGCCTAAGGATGCGGCTGGGTGGCATGCCGCCCCTAAAATATTGCCACCCTAGGCCCAGGCCTTAGTTGCCTTGCCACAAATACAGGCCCAGTGGTAGTAGGCAGCCTTGCTCTATTTAATAATGTGCATCTGTTAAAGGTCACACAGTAACTGCATGTGATTAAATCGTTTAGACAAGGAATATAGACTGGGTTGTGTTACTGATTTTGTGACTAACACGTAAACTACAGTTTTTTGTTAAATCCGTACTGCGAGTATATTATGCTTTTCACTATGAAGTTGTGAAACCTCATATTGCCTTTCTTTGTTGCTTTGTGAGCTCCAAGATGGTTCTTACTGAGCGCTATCTTGAACGTAAGGATTTTCTTACAGGATGAGTATCAGGAACAGATGATGTATAAACCAAGTTTACACTTACTCATCAAACATTTGGGCTGTTTTTTTTTTTAACACATATGGGGTTTTAATGTACTCAATCTCAATATTTTTCCTGAGGTCAACATAAGTCTGATAATTGAAACTTGTTTTCAACATTTTTTCAACTGCCTTTTCTTGAGTATTTTTAAAATAATAAATGCCAAAACATTTTTTTCTTTCTTGCTTATATTGAAAATGCATTCTTCAGTCATATCTTGTAGTGTGAATAGATGGCATAATTCTTCTTGCAACAAGTCTTCAGCCTTTGAAGCTGTTCTGCACTAAGCTTGCGGCAATACCAGGTTGATGGTATATAATTTTCTCTAGCATGTCTTTTTACAGTCTACTATGTTAAAGCATAAATAATCATTTTAATTAACCCCGTCAACTATGTAAGGCCCCATTCCCTATTTATAAACATCTGACCATACAAACTTTTTTAGTTTGCCTTTTTTTTAAAGTGCTGGCTCTTTCTGAAAGCACATGACCAGGCAAAATGACATGAGATAGCTGCCTACACACCAATATTACAACTAAAAAAATACACTTGTTGGTTCAGGAATGAAATTTTATATTGTAGAGTGAATTATTTGCAGTGCAATCTGTAATAATACCTTTATAATTGCAAAAAAAAATACATATTGAAAACTAGATTACTTTTAGGCATAATACAGTAATTGTATAACTTTACATAACCTTTAAACCTGCCCCTAGGAAATTACATTTTATGGCACCTTCTTCTCAAAACGTATGTATTTAAGGGCATGTTTCTCAGAAATCTACATAAATATTTACTCCATGGTACTGAGAATTTAAACATGAGCAATTTTCAGAAAAACAGAACCACTTTTTGGAGTTCACCGCATAGGGTAACCATTAGATTAATCTGTGGTAAGAATTATGGAGAAGTATCTCCATTAATGAGACTCCGTTTGGTTGGTAAGATTTCACTGGCATTTTCTTCCTAAAGATAGACCCACGTAATTATTTCTCATTGATGGTTTCATGCGACTGCGTAATTGTAATGGTTGGCACCCTAAAGTCAGAACATATGGTTTGGATGCAAGTACCTTTGTGCATAGTGTGAATACACAGGTACTTAATCAACACTAAATAGCCTCATCTATTTACTTTTCTGAGAAAATGCTCACAGACATATCAGACCTCAATGAGGACAACTGGTTAAAATCACATAATCGTGCGAAAAAAAAAATGGCAATAGGCAATCAGACCTGTACTGTTAATCTGTACATTCTGGCAAATGCCAGAGGGGCTGCAGGAAGATGGCATAGACAGTCACTATTATTGAGCCTGTGGGGGGCTGTTTGTGCCTCTGTGTATATTTAATGCCAGGGCCTGTTTTAATCCAGTCCAGTCAGTCAGTCCAGACCGGACAGTAATAATAAGTCTACTTTAAGCATGTTCATCTCATTATTGTGTCCAATACAGATCCTTATTTTTCTTTTCTTTAGAGTCGGACAATGTTATACCTACTCACCCTGATTTACAAAACATTTATTGCTGTGCTGCTTTTTAAAGTTGAATATTGTTCTCATAGTTGGGAAGCCTTCCCAATGTTGTGGGAGTAGATGTGTATAGAATGGCAAAATGTCTTTAAGAGTATAATAAGTGGCATGGGCGGTACAGTTCCACAGCAAAAAAATTGCAGTTGCAGTTCAATGCACCAGGAAAAAATGCAGACACCATTATTATCTGCCCCTTGCCTTCCACAATAACCAATGTGATCATAGATCTTCCCAGAGCTCCCCATGTATATTTAAGGAGCTGCCTGGATGCTGTGTTTAAGAAGAAATAGATACATAATAGTCTATTTTTCTTCTATGAAGAAAAAAAGTGGAAGGGAGCTTCTCTAACAAGGTAGGGCAATGTATTTGTCGCTGTAGAGTTAAAAATACTTCAACTGCAATTTCGACTTCCTATCACTTTGCATGGTATACATTGTCTTCAACTCAGTATTATTAGATGCAACTCTTTGCAAAGCTGCTCAAACTTTGTCAGGTTGCCTGGGGATCATAAGTGAACCTCCCTTTTCAAGTCCAGCCACAGATAGTCTATTGGATTGAGATCTGAACTGGACATTGTAGCTTTGGCGTTATGCCTGGGCTCATGGCCATGCTGGAAGACAAATCTTTTCCCAAGGCTCAAGTTTCTTGAAGACTGCATCAGTATTTCACTGAAATTTGCTGCATTCATTCTCCTCTCTACCCTCACAACCCTTCTGCTACCATGGTTCATGTTATGTTTATGCCAAACATTGGAAACAAATTCGAGTCAGCTCAAATTCCCTAACTTTACATAGAGATAGGTGCATGTACCATCAGTGGTCCATCCTCTACCAAGATCAGCAAAATAGAAATTCTTTGTACAGCACCACGTTGTTTAAAAAAAATGCCTTTATTCCAACTTCCATGGCAGAACCTGGTCAGCAATGTTTCAGGCCTAAATATGGCCTTTTATCAACATTGGGGCAGATTTACTAAAGGGGCAAAGTCGCCGGCGCTAGCGAAAATTCACCATAAATCTAATCCGCAGAGACATCGCCAATATACTAACAGGAGTAGGCGACAATTCGTTCACCCAGTCGAACAATCGTTACTCAGCAAATTCACTAAAGTGCGAATTTTACAGAATGTTTCACCAGTTTCCTTCACCACCTTAGGCGAACTGAAAGTTGTAAAAAACGCTGGTATTTATTAAAGATTTTTGTGTTAATTTTTTAACCAATCTTAGTGTCATGCCACATTTGTTTTAGGATGGGATGAGTGGCGGAACTAACGGGGGAGCAGGGGGTGCGAGCGGGCCAGGGCCCGCACCCCCTCAGGGCCCCACGGCAGCCCACGCGCCACTGAAATGCAGGCCGTACGGAGGGAGGCAGGGGCCCGGCTGCGCGTCACGCACCAGGGACCGCCCCCCTCTAGTTACGTTACTGGATGGGGTCATGTCTAGGGCATTAGATGATCACTTTAGTCTTTATTTTGCTTCCTTGAAAATTTGTAATAACAAGTAGTCACTTCAAGCATTTTAACCAACATCTCTAATAAAGAAGTCTATACAACCTACTGTATATGTACCTGCCCTATTCAAATTGACCTAAGCGTAAAAGTACTAACAATGTTTTGCTCGGCAGAATTGAACGCTAGCGGAAGATCTCTAAGAAATACAATGTCGAATTAACGATATAGCGAAACCTCACCAGCCTTTGGCTTCTGAGACACAACTTTGCATTTTTAGTGAATTAGCGTAGTGGTAACGAATTTACACCTGTTGAAGTGGCCCGAAGTGTGGCGGAGCGTTCACTGGCAAAAATTCGCCCTTCATTGAATTTGCCCCATCGTGTTTGTGACGTGAAAGAGCCTCTTTCTATTGATCAGTGTAAAAAAATCAAAATGAAATCCACTGTGATGTAAGCATGAAAACTTCCAAGGATGAATACTTTTTATAGGCACTGTATCAACAAAGCCAGCTCTGATCAAGATTTCTCAAAATGGGGTGTGTGTGGCCCATAAAATAAGGTTGCATTTTACAAATTGCAATGTAATTCATCCTGTTTATCACACGCAGCTGCAATAAACCAGGAAATGTTTAACTAAACCTTAGAGCCATCCTAAACTGTAGGATGTGTTTTCCTGAGGGGCATGAAGCTAGGCACAGGCTTGCACAATAAAAGCTGCCAAAGGGGTGCAGGGCAACCCAATGAAATTGTAAAACAGACGGGATTAATCATATGCTAAACTGTCTGGGACCCAGCAGTGGTGGGGAATTTAGCAGTACATGTTAATTAGCATAGTCACTAAACTAAATAACATGCCGCTAGATACTATACTGCTCTGCTACTAATGTGTGGGTTGCCCTGCACCCCACTGTGTGGCCCATCATGTTATAAAATGCTTTGTGTTAATGTAAAGTTTATTTAAAATGGAAGGTCTTGCAAGTTAGAGTGGATAAAATAGTTGAGTGAGAAAAAAAACCAAATACAAATGCAACTCATATCAATCCACCTTTTAAGTGTGGGCCTTTTAACTGTTTATTAACTATTGGCACAGTGCTAGGGGCAAATATTTCCCCATCTATATAAAAAAAATGGCATTGAGCAATTACCATTAATAATATAGATCCTAGTGCATCTATGCCTTTGAGTCTTTAGTTACGGTGGTTTAGGCAGAATAACACTATGGGCACAAGGCAACCCTGTACTTTGCAACCTGCTTTTGACCAAGCATTTTGCTTTTGTGTTCTTTGCCTATTATACTTATTTCATGCTGCCTGAATAGCATGTAAATGTAGGGTGTGTAAGAGAAAACTTACACTTCACTATGAAGCCCATAATCACATGCTTGCAGTTTGTACATGATTTACAATTCTGAACTTATATTTGCCAATTACTTGTACCTAGTAGTAGGTGTAGAGGTGCTGGAATTCTGGGGGGAAAGGTTGTGTTGTGGGTAAAAACCATGGCCAATTGCAATGATTTTTGCACTTGTACCCAGCTACTAAATAATACCATCTATGTTGACAGACCACAGAAAAAATGACAGAAATATTATTTTGGGGGTTGTTATACTGGAAAGGTTAGAGAGAAAAGGAGCTTCCTCTCCTTACTGACATAACCATATAAATTGCTGTACAACAGGAAGTAAACTGCTCACCTAAAGAAAGAAATACATAAAATATATAGCATGAAGCAAAGTCAGAAACTGAAGTTACAGAACAGTGGAATTAATGTAGCAGAAAGGCTCATTTAAAATTCAGGGTGAAAACCACAAAATGAAGTGAGAAGAGACTAGCTTTTATTAGCAGAGTACTGCAAAAGGATAAGTAAGATGAGTAACAGGTAAGTATTATGGGTTTTATGAAAAGAAATGTTGGTAGAAACTGTATAAACAGAATCTGTATAGTGAGGAGCTCCAGAAATTGTAATTTTTGGATATTGCTGTAAGTGTGCCCCAGCACCCATTCCACCCTCACTTGAGCCTCCTTTTCTTGCCTGGGATGAAGTATATTTGCAAGTCACACAAGTATCTTTGCCTCACAGCACATGTGTTTAGCCCCAGATAAGGAGGTCAGTGCAAAAGAATTCATTAGGTAACTGTACTTTAACAGTTGGCTGTGAGATGACATTAGTGAGGTGTGCTGGCCTTGACAAGGAGAACAGCTCTCTGGAAGAGATTTAATTAACAAACGATGGGATATATGCAATAATAAAAGAGAAAGCTCTTATCCAGAAGCCTATAAGCCAGAAAGTTCCAAATTATGGGAAGACAATCTCTCTTGGGGGCAAAGTTACTTACTTTGTGCAACTACATCAGATGTTATTTCATAGCGAATACGCGTCAAAATGCGAAACTTCATCTCGGTAAATGAACACTGGTGTACTTTCTCCAGCAAAAATTTGTTAGCTTCCTAGTGAAACTTCGTTAACATACTTACTCTTACGTCAGCTTAAATATGGCGAGTACATACAGGTCATATATACGCATACGTACGTATATATCATTAATGTTGGTGAAATTGCTGGAAGTGTCCACTTATTATTAAAAATGTCCAAGGAAGCAAAATAAAGACCAAAGAGATCCTCTATTGTCCTAAACATGAGCCCACCCTAAAACAAATGTGGCATGAGCAAATGGTTAAAAGTGTCAATGACTTTTTTTATGACTTTTTTGGAATACAGGATATTATGTAACTGACATAATAATGTTGTGAATTCCCCCCCCCCCATGCACTTTATTCTTTAGTAAATTTGCTCAAAAGAGTCAATTTTAAGAGAACAATTCCAATTTATTTTTCTCTGTAATAATAAAACAGTACCTTCTGCTTGATCCTAACTAAGCTGTATAAATCCATATTCGTGCCAAATCTATCCAACTGGGTTATTTAAAGTTTACATTTTTAGCAGATACCAAAATAATGGAAAGATCCCTTATCTGGAAAACCCCAGTTCTCAAGGATTCCAGATAGTAGATCCTATATCTGTACAACAGGAAAGCTGGATTGAATCGTAAACCAATGTCAATTTTAGAAGTACTTAGCCAGTAAATCATACTGATTATAAACTCTTGAGGGCAGTTTTTATTCTCCAAGGAGAATGATGTCTTGGCCCATGTGACAGACTCCACAAAGTCTGCTCTAAAGTGTTTTGTAAGAGGGCTATAAACTCTGATGAGGTAATTTTATACCTTTCATTTGCCCTACCCTATCAGGGAAAACCAAGCCCATTTAGCAAGGCCTGTCACGTTACATTACCTACCAACTAGGCAAAAATCTAAATTTACACAGTCCCACCTAACCTAATGCAATAGCAAGATGGAGAATTACCATAACCTGGCCCCTCCGCCGTGCACTTACCTTTTTGCACTTGAGGGGGTCCAGGGGGCGGCAGAGAGGGCCAGTATGCTAGCTGAGAGAGCCTAACTGCGCTCTCTGCGCTAGAAGAGCCGGATTTCCAGTTTGAAACCAGAAGTTTGGCTCTTAAATTACCAGGAGCGGTATTTTGCTGCCCCTAGTACCTAGTGTGGCTCTGCCCCTGCTCTCACGCCTCTGGCCTTTATATCTCTTGGATGCTTTCTGGAGGTGACTTCATAGTCTGTGTGACTTTAAACATAAGGGAGCAGTTAGCAAATCTTGTAATAGGATTGTGTCAAATCCAGCCAGAGCCCCATGTTGATGAATGTGGCCCAGGAGGTCTGCTAGTTTTCTGGGACATCCTTGTTTTTATCAAAATTTCTATATTCTGCAAGGATCGGGGCGTTAAAAGCAGAACATGCAACTCAACTGTAACCTGTGTTAGTATAAGAATCTATAATTTTATTGCGGATTCTGAGATATTTTAGGATAGATTAAGTAAAATGTTCACAAAAAATCATGTATAAATTAATTTCAGTTAATTGTGGCATGTTCACAGGTTCCAACTTGTGTCAATATAATGCAGTTCCCTAATAAGCTACATTTCCACCTCATAGAGCAGTGTTCCCCAACCAGTAGCTTGCGAGCAACATGTTGCTCACTAACCACTTGAATGTTGCTCCCAGTGGCCTCAAAGCAAGTGCTAATTTTTGAACTCCAGGCTTGGAGGCAAGTTTTGGTTGCATAAAAACCAGGTGTACTGCCAAACAGAGTCTCCTGTAGGCTGCCAGTCCATGAAGGGGCTACCAAACAGCCAATCACAGCTCTTATTTGACATTCCCATGAAGTTTTTTATGTTTGTGTTGCTCTCCAACTCTTTTTTTTACATTTAAATGTGGCTCACGAGTAAAAAAGGTTGGGGACCTCTGTCATAGAGAAAGGTTGTGCTAACCATTATGTTCATGGTGATTCAACTAATTTCACAGCAAAGCACATTTCTGTAAACATTTAACTCTGAGGTACTGATGAAGTGCTTTTGCAGCATTTCTTTAACTGGACCATTAATTAACGACATTCCTCACATAATGGAAGGAAAAAAAATCCATGTGCAATTTGCCATCTGACTGTGAGATAGAACAGTCCTCTTAAAGTCCATGTTAACATGAAGTTCTTTCCTCGCTCTCTCTCCTTCTAGTCTGGGTGCATAAGGCTCTGCTTGATTACAAGGTCAACTGTACACAGCTAACTGCAGCCACTGCCAGGAGAATAAGAAATATTAAAACCAATTAAAACCTTCACCTTAAACCTCTTCAGAAATAACAAAGAATTTTGGTTCTGACCTGATGATAATTTAGTGATACAGTGCCAGAGTGAGTAGAGTCTGCAGCCTGAAACATTCCTGTAAAGAAAATAATCATACCTGTAATGTACATTATTATATTTTGTTATTTTATGTTAGTTGATTGTGCAACAAATCAGATCATTTCATTTAGCTGGTAGTAGACTGAACAAAACTAATAGTGGGTTGGTTTCTCTTAGTATCTGCACCGGTGCAATTTAGTTCTTATGTTAGTAATTAAGTCGGAAGAAAGAACGGGAAAAGGTGATATGATAAAAATCAGGAAAGAGGGTGACATTTTGTTTGGGGAACCTATCAAAAAAAGCTTCACATTCAGCACTTATAAATATTGATATATAGCAGTTTATCTCTTTTTGGTAAGGCTAAGTCTTCCTAAATCTGGTTCTGACCAGTGGTAAAGTGCTAAAGTTCTTTGAAAGCTTAGTTTCTTTTTTCAATGCTTTTGATTATTTTAAGTGGTAATGCTTTTAAAATGGCAGACTAATATTTTAATTGGGAGTGATTTATTGGTTTAGCGCCAACCAACGGTTGTTTATTTGCCCAAATCATATTTAAATAATGTCAAAAAAAGAAGTCTAGGGAGCTACTGGGCATTCTTGGAGTCATAAAATCATTTAGAGGATACATGATCGGCATGCTTCCAAATAGACAGTCCTATGATAGCTCACCTGTTACAGCTTTTATTTTCAGGAGGCAGCAGATGAATGCAGAGTAACTTAGTGATCCATCCTTATCTGCATATCTCAGCTGGACCAGTCTCACTAGAAAATCATCTGTTATGAGGCCTAGAAAGATCACAGAAATTCCTGTAAGTATGCTTAAGGCTAATGTCACACAGGAAAGGAATAATTTGAAGAGAACCATCAAAAATGTTTAATTTACATATTCTCATACCAATATGAAAGATGAATACATAATAACTTATTTTCCAATGTATATCTTAGAATCAGATATAAAATTACATTCCAAATGGGAGGCCATGATTAACTTGTGTTGTGTCTTGTGTAAAATAATTAGATTGTGTGTGTCACTTGGAATAATTAATGCCTTAAAATTTTTTTTTTGAGGAGTGAAAATAAATTCGTTCAAAATAAATTCATTGGGGGGAATTCACAAAAGTGTCAGGAACGAAAAAATGTCTTTAAAATGTTGTAGAAAGTGTTGTAGCAACAGGATGGACAAACTGTTTTTACCTCTGGATGCTGGGTTCTGTTTCTATATGCACACCAACCTCCAC
Source organism: Xenopus laevis (assembly GCF_017654675.1). Classification (NCBI taxonomy): domain Eukaryota; kingdom Metazoa; phylum Chordata; class Amphibia; order Anura; family Pipidae; genus Xenopus; species Xenopus laevis. The sequence goes on from NC_054385.1 coordinate 71,984,203, forward strand.
AAATACTCTTACCTGCAGACTGTAGAGCTGGTCCAATTTGATCCTTGTCAAGGTTTCTGTCTTTGTCTCTTTGCAAATTAGAGAATATAAACTGTGTGCACAAATGTAAAAACAGTGATGGACTATCCTTTGTATTTTAACATGAATGGAAAGTATGTCCTAGGTTTTTCAACTCACACTTCCAGTGATGATATTCTTCCAAAGTTTGTCAAACTGCTCCCAGCACAAGGATCCTTCAGCGCTGGTCTTTTCAGAGTCACATACTCACAACAATAAAATTAAAGTTGACGGACAAAAGCACATTTGTAGCAAAAGAGGAGGCTGGGCTATCATTTAATTTCATTACATATCAAACTGTAAATATCCACCCTGTGCACAAAGGTTGTAAACCTAATAAATGTTTTGCATGCACGGCCTACAAGAAATGAGAAGATCCAATGCCCCTGAGAATTACAAAGTCAGATTATTATATATGTTTATGATAAATCAGGGCACTAACAGTGTTTTCATTACATAACAAGCTAAGTAAAAATCCACCCTGTGCCCAAAGGTTGCAAACATAATAAAGGTTTTGCATGCAAGGCCTACAAGAAATTAGAAGATCCAATGCCCCTGGGAATTACAAAATCAGATTATTATATATGTTTATGACAAATCAGGGCATTAACAGTGTTTTATGGTTTCTTTCAGGATACATCCAGCGAGGCTAGTAAGCAGCGGGAGGACTCCATTGTAAATCCTGGTAAAAGAGGATCTGCAAGTATACAGTCTAATATGTTACAAGCTATTTCATTATGTGCCAGAATATACCTGTAATTTACAGATTAAACTACATTTAAAGCCCTTTTTAAATAATACCCTTCCATTTCATGTATGTATAAAACATTGTTTAGTTGTTTTTTTGAAGTTTTGAGGTTGGGTTTGTCCTTTCAGTGGCCAGCCTATAGAATATAACAGGATTTTAAAACCAATCCGATCAATATATGCCCAATTTTTTAGCCAGATATCAGTTTTGGAAGCCAATCAGAGGGTCCCATACACTTATTCTGTCGTCAGCTTTTAAAGGGCCTGACTATGGTCATCTTAACAGTATTTTCTTGCTGCAAACTACTATGTTATGATGTGAGTTTCAGAGTGCAACAGTAATTTGGACTAGACGTGAATCTCAGAGTGATGGCAAGAGCAATGGGTTGTACCAGTGTAAAAGTGTTACTTTTCAAGAATATTTATCAGTTATTGATATTTCATATATGCAGATACCACATGACTCATCAATATGAAATACACAACTACCAAACAAATTGTTGAACTGTTTGCAGTAGAGAGGCAAGCTTGGCTGAGGGACCCACTAATATAAAATGTAATATTTCCAAAAAAATAAAACCTATGTCAGAAACATCAGAGTTATAAAACATCAGACATCACAGTGACCCAAATGGTGGACTGCTTTTTTGTGCAATACCTACCTCGATCTAAAGTGCATGTTGCTGTATTATTTACAATGTAAATTTAATCTTTGTCTCATAAGACCTACGGCATAATTCTACTTGGTAGATACTTGTGTGTGTGTGTGTGTATATAACTTATGAGAATGTTCACACTTGCAGTCATCACGAGGGAAAACAAAACAATCGCTAAAAGGTGTGTTTGCAGCATTTACCAAAATCCTTCATCATGGAAGTTAAAAGATGGTGGAGCCCTTCATCGGTTATTCTTCTGTCCTGTACAAAATTACAAAGCAAACAAGAAATACTTTCATTTAATAATACAATCAAATGTTAAAAAACAAAAAATTATAATTTCCTAGTGGATGGAGAGAAAGGGGAGATACTATATGGCAAAACCAACAGACTGTGATAAATGATAAAGATGAGAGAAGTGAAAGCGCGCACAAAGGTAATAAATAATAATGTTATAGTAATATGAATTTAAATAAGGAGGTGACAAAGGCCAGACACAGTATTATCACAGGACATAGTGAAACACAAAATAGGAATATATGATATTTATATTACCTGGTCTGCAAATAATAAGAACCTGCTTTTACACTGCTCATCTGTAGGACTCGCATTCTGTGCCTATTAAAAAAAATGCATTATGTATAGGTCATAACACTGAATTTGAATGCAGACTAATATATATCATACAAAAATTCATAGATATTTATTGTTTATAAATAGCAATATGAAATATACAAAAAAACTGACTTGTGTATGTAAAGTACAGAATATGGCTTAAAATATATTGGGTTGATGTGCCAACACATAAGGTTTGCTGTGCCACTTCCCATGGCTAGTATATCTACTCTTCTTTTGTTACAGCCCAATTAACTACCAATTGCTGTTCCTGTTCCATTTGTGTGTTTCTTCCCTGAGTTCCTCTTCAGAGTCCTGTTCATTGTTCACTGTTGACTGCACTCAAGTAGTATTACACTTCCTTACCACATCCCCAGCAATGCCAACCCCCTCATTTTCAGCAAAACATAACTTTTCATTTAATATTGTTTTCAACTGAGATGGGTTGTGAGGTTCTTCTGTCTCATTTGCCACCACTCAGCACAAGTTAAGGAGGTCTGTGGGTTGCTTCTTTATAATCTTCATCGCCATTATGTAAAAGTTACACAAAAAGGGGTGATAGACAAGCCTTTACTCCAGTTACCCTGTATTCGATTGCAATGCCTAAATTCTATTTTCATTGATGGAATTTGGTTATCTTCTCTTTGTCTCACCTAATGTCTGACATAATCCTGCTTTATCTGTACTCTGGCCCCTGCCAAGTATACCTTTTGCATTACCATAGAACATCTGCAAGCATAGCCTCTCTCTACCTTCATTTACTGGTCTATTTATTGAAACAGACACAACATTAAAATCTGTGCAGTCTTTGCTGGCAATTTAGTGAGATTCTTTAGTATACAATTGTGGCCACATAACTGTTGCCCTGCTGCTACCTGCCCATTCAAGGATGGGACATTAACTACATCAGCATGTGAGGGAGAGGCAGACACAACCTTCACAATATGATGATTTACTGGCACAAATATCAGCCTCAGCTGAAGTAAACGCTGGCTGGGATTTAAAGATTATTTACATGACATATAATTTTAGTCTGCATTTCACACTCCATATGTGAGCTGTTATACCAGTTTCTTTTGAAGAACAAAGAACACCATATGCAGTAATTAAATTAATAGTAAAAAAATACATGTAACTTCCTAAAGTATAAACAAATATGAACAATGAGGAAGAATCACAATGAATTGCTCATTTCTCAACAGAAACTTATGACAGATGATTTGCTACACTTCCTTAAAATGTTAGGCAAATGTCTGCTTGTGAGGATGGTCATGGAATTTTTTGGTCTGGTATTAGTGGCAACACGCCAGCTTGATCACATTTAGTCATAATGCCCAAAAGAAAAAAACAAGCATTGCTATGATCATATCATAGTATGAAGGATGGAAAGTTTTGCATAGAAATGGTCATGTTGGGACTGGAGAAAGGCTATAACCAAAGGCTATATGATTTATGACTTGAATGATGTGCAAATAAAGGGGCGTTACAGGGGAAGGCAATTTTCTGCCTACTACCCACCAACAGCACTGCATCATCCATGACTCTGTACACTTGCTTTGGTGAGTGCAAAATGTTGTGTTTAGGGTGCCAGGACCGCCATCAGAAATCGGAGGGCCCCATACGACAACATTTCCTGGGCCCCCTGGGCTGCACCCACTGCAAGCCCCACCTACAGGTCCGCCCTCCCCACCCCACAGGTCCGCCCCCCACCACACAGTAAAAAGACAAAAAAAATATTGGTGGCTAGGGTTCCCACATGTTAATAAAAAGATATTGGTGGTCAGGGCTCCCCATAAAAAACATTTGTGGCCAGGGCTTCCCCATTAAAAAATATTGGTGGCTAGGACCCCACATGACAAAAAAAATTGGTGGCCAGGGCCCCCCCCCACATTATGAGAAAATTGGTAGCCAGGGCCCCTTAAACGTCCATGCCTTCCCGAAGTCAGCAGCTCTCAGAAAGACGGGGGGCATAGCTAATCAAGTAAGTGTGGCGTGGCCAGGCCCCCTACAACTCTCCACCCTGTCCCTCCGTGATGGCTGCCCTGGCTAGATGTGCACAAGCTGGATACAAGGTGCTCAGTGCAAAGAACAGGACCACTTGCACCCATTTTGCACGTTACACCTTGCCCAGAAATGATACATGAGTCATTATATCTTAAAAACCTCAAGTAAAAATTATGAAACCTTTTTGGAAACAGATTTATCCACTACAGATTGATCCACAAAAGTAAAGATGGAAACTGAACAGACATTCCTTGGCAAATCGGTGCTTGAAGTTTTCAGGAAAATTACATTTATGCAGATATTTTCTATAGTACAAATTTAGATTAGTGTCTAATAGATGTTTATGCAGCCAGTTTATGCAGTATTGCAAATGTATTTTACTCCTTGCTTAATTGTATCATTACTACAATTTTCCACCTATTTCAACGTGCTTCTGTCTCTCTCACTCTTGTCTTTTTTTATATTTTTGTTTCTGCTATTATATGTTACTTTTATCAACTGTAACATCCAAACTTGCCCTCAGTCCTTCCTTGTGAATTCCTGTTGTTTTGGCAGGAAGTACAGCTTCCTGTGCCAGCCATCAAACCCTTTAGGTATTGCAGACAGAACAAAAAAAGGATAAGTCAAACTACAATTATACTATTTATGACTCATTCTTTGTTGTAAATCCAAAAACACTTACCGCCAATTCACCACATGCTGCCTTGCTGTCCATGGGTCTGAAATACAACAGATAAAAATTACCAATTTTGTTACAGAGTTACTGTAGCACCCACACATTTTGGTAATTACCCCAAATTCTGCCCCTCCTACAGGTGTACCCTTATTTTGACAATTATCTAAATTTCTATTTGTGATTTATGTTACACTTTTGGCTTTTCTTTTCACTGCTTTTTCTATCTTCACCCCACCTGCCTGTTTTACTTTCTTTTAACTTAGAAAAATGTTACCTAGCACAGCTGCCCTTTTCAGTTAGAATTCTGATCAGGAACTCGCCCTCATCACTTGTTCTTTCTAATGATGGGATAATAACATATCTCCCTGGTGGCAGGTTTGAGGAGAGAACTGCCTCCCGGTGTTTATCACATGAGCTAACACTCAGCATGGGCTGGGATTGCTGGAGTATCTCCTGGGAGAGATAGACATGGTTTTCATTACCCTACAACAACAAAAAAAAATTCTGAGCCAGAAGCGTTATATTTATACAATTTCCTTCTTATAAATAACGCAACATTTTCTTCCTGCAGCTAACCTGCATGCCCAAGCTGCAGTTTGTTTAAAAGAGCATTCCCCAGAAATCACCCTTATTCCTCCCTAGAAAACAGAATTCTAACAGTTGCTTAGGGCTAATTGCACAAACTGCAATTTGACCACCGAGGTGCTGTTAGAAAAGACAACCTCAGCTGGCTATGTAAAAAATGTCACAGTTTGATATTTAAAAGATATATGGTGTGTGAAAATTAGAAGAGCCAAAACACCTAATGGAGGGCTACATTTTCAGCAACTTGAACCCTTAGGGATCCTCAGACCATGGTAAGGCAAACTAAACATAAGGACATCACACTTTGAGAAACTGTTGTTACTTTGGAACACGTCATAAAGCAAGTGAAATGATACATTGGTTACCTGAAATATATAACACATTACTCGCATGTCCTTAGCCTTTAGGCGTTTGTGCTTCAACATCACAGACACAATAATGCTACATGTAATGTTGGGGTTAATATCCCCTGTGACAAGATTCAGTGAGTACTGGGGATTCATCCAGAAATGATCTGTGAAATCACAAACATTAATTAAAGCAGCAGAATAGCATAGAAAGAAATAGATCTACAGAATGTGTGACTTTCATTCAAATAAATGATTGTTATTATGATTTTAACTGCATGGAGGAAGCCAACATGAACTATGTCTATCTAATTGAGGTGGAAGGCTCTGCAGTTCACTAGTGAAGAGGAAACACAGTAAAGTTATCTGACATCCCATTCCATGGCATAGCTAATAGCCCTATACATGACTTGTCACACAAAATGAGAGCATACTATCTGTGCAGCCGACACTATACCAGTGTATAAACCTTATTTAGCTATGTCTTGTTCACACCAATGTTCATATATTTTGTTTCAAAACATTAATCACTCTAGTGTACAGTTGTACAAGCAACAATTGCAAAAAATGTAGAACTGTGGATAAAAGGCCAGTATACTGTATATGCATAAAACATATGGGGCCATGTGAAAAAAGTGACCCTACTGCTTCAAATGTGGCATATGTTGAGTGCTGACTTATTTGACCTTCATCTAGCTGGCACTTGCTATTTCAGTGAGGTGCAATGGCACACTAAAGGAAGCTGTGTGTTAGGCAATCTCTCAATCCCACTGTAGGTTGATTCCCTGACAGATAAATAAAGTAGTTTAAGGCCAATTACTGCATCTGTACAATCTGTAAGTTATCTAGAAAACAGAGTGCTAGTAACACAGAAAGATGCCTCTTTTTAGACTTTATGATTTACCTTTGTATTCAATGCTTCCACCACTGGAAATGTCTTTTGACCAGCACCCCTCATAAGTCACATACTCCCAAGGTCTGGCAGCACCTCCAATTTCTGATAGACTTTCAGGGCTTAAGTGACAAATTTCCATGACCTGAAAATTCTTTTGGAAATCTTCCACTTCCATCCTAAATTACAAAAGAGATGGGATTATTGAGTATATGAAACACAAGAAAGATAGAATGACAAGTACATAGAGATTTACTGTGCGATCACAGATTTGATGATCTTACTGGAAAAAAAATGGGAGTTACTGGAGCAGAGTACCAGACAGGGAAGAATGGATAGCTGGTACAATGTGTGGCACACTATAAACGGGGAGGGAAAAACATAAAACTGTGAACTAATGCAATAAAAATTGGTGAGGAGAGATGGGATTATTGGTAGTCAGACACACAACATAAAGGATTATGCACACTGGCTAGAAGTGTTGATGGTAACCTGTATAGCACACAAGGAACAGGTAATTACTAGTACAGTGTGTGGCACACAAGATATGTTGAATTACAAGAAAAGTGTGTTCCTTGTTTAAAATCTACTATAAAGGGTTGTGGTAAACAAGTAGAGATTATTTCTACAGCGTCAGAAACAACAACAGGTAGGCAAGGGTATTGGCAAGGACACTTAAAATTTATATTCACCAAAACTCCCCATCTTCCAGGTTTTCAACCTCTATTTCTTTGCGGTCTATTACAGACAGCCACTCTGAGCCCCTGTGAAAAAGAAACAAATTAGAAATTAATTAATTATGCTGCAACATGTATTAAATTAAACATAAAACGATGTATTAGTGCTCACCCATCTCTCCAAGGCCCAGACCACTCTGTGTGTCCCCATGGATTTCGAACTCTAATCAAAGAGACAGAACCCCGTAATACTTGAACCTGGAAAAAAGACCAAAATAAATTACTTGGACACAAAGAAAATGGTACACAACCACAGCGAATAGGTTTACTATCAGTTCATCGTTAAAATGCCCACAGACCTGACAAAGGCATATGCATAGCATTACCAATATTTTAATAATGTGGAGATTACAAAAGGGCTATTTCTGGAGCCAAAGAATAGAATTATAACCACCCAAAAAACAGCTAATGGTCTAACCCCTTTCCCAGGTGTCTCACCTGTTTAGTCCCAGTCACCGAGTACATGTGTTGACTTAGAATCCCCAGGGAGTTAGCTGTCTCCAGTTCACCCTGCAAAAAGTAAAGAGGATAGATGGCAGGCACCTGTTGTATTCTGTAGTTACCAGCATCACTAATATTCGTAAAGCATCTTAAGAATTGTCTAGTGTAGTTTTAGTTTGATCCTGCTAATGTGTGAATGTTAGTAGAAGTCCTTTAAAAGTTTTTCATTTTTTTTAATAGGACTGAAGCTCAAAAAAGAATTACACTAGAGATGCTAATTCCAATAGGTTTTATGTCTTTGTACCACCCCAATGCCACCATAGACATTTGGCAGGACCAGTGCCTCAGAAAATGCCCCCATAAGCTCCCTATCTTCTTTCTGTTGACCACAGCACATGCTCTGGTTTGATATCAGTTACCTGAGATCGGGGACTGAAAATATACAGTATATATATGAAATATAGAAGGCATGATACAAGGCTGATTAAAATTTGCTGTGCCACTGGCACTTAAAAGATGGCCTAACATGATCCAAGAAGGGGATGTTTCTGTGGAAAAAGGAAAATACTTGGATCAATAACATTACAGTACAACCTGTGTTGGTAAAGTAAGTTCAGTATATAATACAGAATGTGTAGCCAGATTCTTATTTTAGGAGGCATTGGTTGTTTGTTAAGTTTTAAATCAGCAAAATAAGTTTACTGCTGTGAATATTTTTGTCTGCAAGTTTCTAGTATTGGCCACCACTGTGATTGTTGATAGATATTTTTAATTTTTGGTCACTGTTAGTCCTATTTTTTTGGCGATAAGAAGTCAGCACTCACCAACGAAGCACAATATAAAATGTGCACAAAAAAACCTTTGTTGTAGATATGGCTTTCTTACATGTTAAGACAATAACGCAGTGCAGTTTCAGGCTTGCAACATCAAGCTGAGGAAAGGCTGTTGCAAGCCTGAAACATCGCTGCGTTATTGTATTAGCATGTACGAAAGCCCTATCTACAATAAAAGCTTTTTAACCTTATCCTGTATGGTGCTGTCAACATGAGTTCTGTTTTTTTTCAACATATCTGTAATAGATAAGAATGGTAGAAATCGAATGTATACATTTTTCTAATATTGTGTGAATGTTAGAAAACAAAATGATGTCGGAAGACTTGCAAGTTATGAGTGAGTGATTGTTAAAATCACCAGCACTGGTGAAAGTATAACCACTACATCGTTCATCTCATCTGTGACTGGGAGAATGAACAGTGTTGCACAAGGCCTTTCAAGCAGTAAGTTGCTAAATGTGTGTCTGTTTTAGCAACAGTCTGCAGTTATTTGAATGACCAGGGCTGGTATATATTGTATGCTGTGACAACTCACCCCTGTGTTTCCACAACAAATAAGAGCTCCACGCTGTAGAAGATGGTTTAGATTGACCCATAAAACGTCTAGGGGACCATTTGTGTAACATGTCTGTGCCACTCCACCTGTCATATCTACTAAAGCTTCTCCTGCAAATCCCAACTGAAGAGCAGAATATCCACCTTTCAGCCTGTAAGGATAACGGTTATAGTGGCAGATGCTGCACAATTAATTGACACATTATATATAATTTCTGAAAAATAGCTGGTCTTAAATTGAACATTGCAGTCAAATCTATATACCTTTCTTTAATTCATTCAAGCTCAAAGTGTTTTTCTTAATATGTTTACCAATAGCCATAAAATCCAAAAACATTTTATCTTACAATGCTGATGAACCACTCTAACATCCAATCAAACATCAGATATGTTATCTCTATAATATACCACCAAACAAAGCCTGTCCAGATCAGCAGTCCAATGCTATAGCTCCTCACAATATTATGGTGAGTGTGGGTGATATGTTTCCAGTGAATTTTGCATTCAAGGGATTCTCCTAAGCTATGAATGGTGTATTCAAGGGTCGCCACTAAGAAGGCTGCTTTTACTCCTGTGAGTATTTTGTGTGTTGGGTTACTGCCACCAGAAATGTGTATTAAGTGTTCATTGCTAAAGAGTTAGGCCTTGTACAGACCTGCATTTTATATGTGATTATAACCACTCCATCTGCTTGAATATAACATTGAATAAAGGGCTTGCTAGGGCAGAGAGAGCTCACATATAATGACTGATATAGTCATGACAAGTATTCTAAGTGTGCAATTAGACAACTTTCCAAATGGAAAGTATTCGCAGAGTAGAAACTCACCCAATCGCAAAGTTAAAATATGCACCATTACTCTGATTGAAGACAAATGAAGTGTTTCCCACCATGACCCTTGGGGCACTCACATCTCTACTTAATAAGTACGTAAATACAATGATTTAAAGGAACAGCAACACCAAAAAATAGAAGTGTGTTCAAGTAATGAAAAATATAACATTGTGTTGCCCTGCACTGGTAAAACTATTGTGTTTACAGTACAAAGTTTGTATAAACAACCTGTTGTGTAGTTATGGGGGCAGCCATTCAAAGCTTTAAAAGCAGAAAAGGCACAGGTTACACAGTATATAACAGATAAGCACTGTAGTGTACAATTGGATCCTTCTAAGTGTATCTGTTACCTACTGTGTATACTCTGCTTGAATGGCTACCCCCATGGCTACATCAGCTTAGTACTGTTTCTGAAGCAAACATACCAATTTTAGCTGTGCAGGACAACATTACATTTAACTGAAATTCCTTTAAAACACTTTTAGTACAATTCCTGTTGAGGGAGAGAACTGAAGAGAGAAGTGTCAGGTCCCATTACTGTTCTGCTCTGGCCAGAGGCTGTAGAGCAGGGGTCCCCAACCTTTTTTTACCCGGGAGCCACATTCAAATGTAAAAAGAGTTGGAGAGCAACACAAGGATAAAATAGTCCCTTGGGGTGCCAAATAAGGGCTGTGATTGGCTATTTGGTTGCCCCTATGTGGACTGGCAGCCTACAAGAGGCTCTACTTGGTACTATACTTAGTTTTTATGCAATTAAAACTTTCTTCCAAGCCTGGAATTCAAAAATAAGCATCTGCTCTGAGGACACAGAGAGCAACATCCAAGGGGTTGGAGAGCAACATGTTGCTCACGAGCTACTGGTTGGGGATCACTGCTGTAGAGAATGGTAAAAGCTGAATTTATTGAAGCAAAGATGTGTAAAGGGGCGATTCCTGAGTCAATAAATTAAGACTTTGTACAGTCCCTGCCCAGACAAAACAAAGATGGCCTTCTGTTACATAATGATAATATTAGCAATGAAAACTACTATCACAAAATCTAAAAGAAAAAGTAATGTAAATAGCAAAAGTGTTCAGAAGAACACTGTGTGCAAATTTACATTAAATTTTATGAATGGGTATATGTTCATTTTAGCATGTATTCTTTTTCTCCTTCAAACATCTTGTAGTAAATATATTGCAATTGACTATCTCTTTATATTACTGTTTCCCTGTCACTTTAACCCACTAACCCAAAGATATAGCTACATTCTGATATACTTTATGTTATCACTTACTCTTTTCCTGTTTTGATCATTATAACATAATGCAACTCTGCTATGAAAAAAACATATTACATACAGCATATACACACTACAAATGCCATATTTGTCTGGTGCCATATTTACTTAGAAGAAAGACAGTTTTGACAATCATTCTTAGTAGAAAAAAACAACATCTATAGGGGATGCTTCTCTTTTGACACATTTGCCATGCCTTTTGCAACATCTAATCTCATTATTGGTAAGTAATAGAATATGTTTAATTACTCATTTTTCAATTATACTTTTAATCTTAATTCTTTTAGTTTCATTGCTAATGTTAAGATGTTCCTTTACATTGGTTTTGTCTCATTTCTCACTTGGCATATGCTTTCTCCAGAAGAGAACTCCAGAACTCATCTTTTTCCCAAGAGTGCATGAACAATAATTCATATTCCTCTCTCCTATGTGCAGGCTCTTCATTTCTTTGGATATGAACAGTGGGTAGTCGGTCATCTACCTCAATCAAGACCCATTGCCCATACTGCCAAAACTGCCAAATCAGAGAGAAATAGAAACCATGAGAGACACAGTAACAACACCCATTTAAGAGTACTGCACATACTAATTTAGAACACAGGAGAATATATAGTCTAACCTGAAATCTGAACTTTCCATCATAATCACCTACAAAGTCCTGCCCAGGGAGGACTACCTTCTCCAGAAGTTGGGGGTACAGAGACAGACAAGCAACAGCTGACAGAAACCAGCAATTACCTTTACAGAAGAAAGAAACATTTACTTTACCATGTGCATTTAACTGTAACCCAGCATAAAATATACAAATAAACATCCTATGCCAATAGTAAATTTTCCTATGGACAATCTTGGTGGAATTCTGGTGTGGCCCTGCAACCCATAGCAAAACATTGGGCTGATTTCTCTAGTACACAATAGACACCATAAGAGGATATTTGCTTGTCCACCCATGAAACACACAGATTCATCAGACAAATACTCACTCAGCTTCCCCTGGCAGACATCCATTCTTGTTGCTCCATCTAAAATAAACTTTGGCTCAGCACAGATCTCCTGTGGGAAACAGAGAGAGTGATGATTACATGACAGGATAAATGATTGGCAGCGATCAATATAATTACCCTTTTGGTTAGGGTGCCCCATAACAAGGGTACTGATATAAGAAATGGCGTATCAGTCCTTAAGCCACAGGTGCAAGAATATTTGGTACAGCCAATAAGTTTTCACCGCAACTCTTACTCTAACTGACCTTCAAGCTGGTGAATCTTGAAGAGCAAATAGACTTTCCCCCAAATCTCACCCCAAAAAAACCTTCAGGCTGAGTCCCCTCAACTGCTCCGGGGACACCCTAACAGTTTGGGAACCACTGGAAAAAGAATTATGTCTACATACCTGTGGTCTCCTCCACTCAACACATCCTACATGCAGCTCTTCCTCCCAAGGAAATTTACTGTCAATGAAGAAAGAGTCTAAAGGTCTAGAGCGGGGTTCCCTAGCACTTGGCTGATTCTGTTCACACACCAATAAAGTTCTCTTTGCTGGAGGGGGTTCCATTCTCTTTTAACTTTGCATTTATCCAGAGTCTGCTTTAAAAAAAAAGGCTCCATTAGGAAGTCAAAATTAGCATGATTGGTAGAACAATTAAATGTTAGGAAGCGGGTAACAATAATGTTTAGAGACTAAAAGAAAGGAAACAACTGAAGTAGCTGAAGATTTATCTGGTCATTATTACAGGAAATACAGTAACAGGGCCTACAGCATTGTAATCATATCTGACAAATACTGCATAGTTTCTACTGTTAGAGTTGTGAGAATCCCCACAACAAATAAAGAGGATCTCCCCAGTACACACAACCAAAGGCAAAGTAAGCAGAATAAGGCAAATTCCCTTGCATTTCATGTGTATGACAATCATAGAAGAGGCGGGCTTTTCCTCATACCACCTTTGTAGCATTTTTTAACAGGATAATGTATGTTACAGATGTATCAAAACAGAAATCACAGACACAACTTCTCATATGTTGTTGTAAATGTTACATTTGTGACCTACAACCTGGTTCTGAAAAATAAGTCCTGCCATTTCAAGTACATAGAGGCGCAAACAGCCCCAATAAATAGTGACTGTCTATGACATCATACAGCAACCCCTCTGGAATTTGGAATTAATTTATAGATTGCCAGTAGAGGCCTGCCTACAACACAGCGGTCATATACAGCGCTAACAGACACAATTAACATTTAACCTGTTTCATCCTGTAACACCTGTATGTTCATTCATTTATCATTTTACAATATTATTGTAAGGGGCTGTGAAACATTTTGGAGCTACATCACAGCACACTGTATGACATGCATAATGGCCCCAAGCAACATGGATCAGAATCACAACCATTACCTACTGTGGAAACATAAACAAGAAGCTCTAGCACTCTCTACCAAAAACTGACATTGCTAGCGTACAAATATTAGCATAACCTTCGTGTTATATGATGTACTTATCATCTAATTGCTCCTGACACTGTTCCTGTGGCTAGTCCCCTTCCCCCATAAGCAATAAAAGGCACGAAGTTTGCCCCCAGGAGTAGTAACCAATAAGATGTTTGGTTTAAACAGGTGACAGGTAAATTCTACCTGCTGATTGGTTGATACCAGCACTGAGGGGCAAACGTAGTGCCTTTTATTACATAATCCATAATGCTGTGCCAATACATCTAGCAAAGCCAGGACTGCCACTGGCTGGTCACAAACTCTCTGTCCTGTAGAAGACTTCCCTGCAGTTGTATGAGGGATGCAAACATAAACATGTCCTGCACAACCCCTCACACACTCCCCACAGTAAATGCTGCCATACTGCCTTGCCTGCCTGGAGCCGAACAAATTACAATTACCTGAGAAGTCGGGGCAGAACTTATGCTAATGCCTATCTCAGCGCACACAGACACATCCATACGGAACACACAACCGGAAAAGCTCACGGCCTTTCTGAGGGAGGTGCCGCGCCTATAGGTGTGACAGCGCCCCGCCTAACTCTGTGGAACAAGTCTACACTAATATACGTTATTTACTTAGTCACTTGCTGTGGCTTCTTCCGTGACCTTACATACTCGTGTGCGCAATTCCCCTACAGTTCCACTAGATGGCGCTGCATTTTCTGTATTTAGAGCATTGATTAGCATTTCCCCCGTCTCTCCACCTCTGACGTCACTCTCAGTTTAACAAGCAGGCTGTTTGTACTGTTTGTTGACTGCTGAAGCTGGTGGTAACTCTGTTGTGGGGATTTTCCTACAGCTATGGGTTGCCTCATGCTACATTTTTTAGGCAGTCTGTTCAGCCGAACATAATACAGCAGATATTGTTTAGCCTTAGCCTGTAGAGCGTGACATGTGCGTGGCAACTGTCAGTTTATTTCAGGGTTTTGTGTAGAATAAAGAAAGAACCGTGCTGGCGCTCGTTGTTGGGTGCGTGTTATGCTGCACACACATTTGCTCCCATTAGTGTGCAATACAATATAGTGCTAGTGGCTAGCAGTGTTGAACTGGGACACCAGGGGCCCACCCAAAAATCCTAGACCAGGGGCCCACCCAAAAGACCTTAGATCAGGGGCCCTCACTCAGTACTATTATAATTCCTCTCCTCATGGAACCCCTGTTCTGCTAGTCTCTATTCTTTACATACTATAATCTATTATTCAATCTATTTAGTCTCTTTGTTCTCATAGAAATAGGCAATGGCCAAGAAATATGCCAAATATTTTGACGCAGGAGGGCCCACGGACACCTGGGCCCACCGAGAGTTTTCCTGGTATCCCTACAGGCTAGTCCGACACTGGTGGCTAGGCTTGCTGGAGTAAGGGTAAGGCCAGACGAGGAGATTCGGGGAGGTTTTGTCGCCTGGCGACTTTGGGAGACTATTGAAAACGCATCGCCGCGTGTGCATTAGTGCAGGTGATTTTGCACTGTAGCCTATGGGAAAAAAACCGCTGAGGCAGTTCGGGGAGATAGTCGCGCAAAAGACGTGGCGATAAGTCGCCAGGCGACAAAACCTCCCCGAATCTCCTCGTCTGGCCTTACCCTAAAGGAGCAGTGTAGGCTTTGTGCCAGTTGTGCATTTGTTTGCACAGCTAGTAGTGCAAGGTACAGAGTGCAGCACTCCCATGCACACACTTGAGCTCTAGATTAACACCTGCCTTAAGCAGGCACCAAGTTCATGGCTCCCGGAGTGCCTTGTTACTAATCTGTAGAGTCTGGCAAACCCTTGAGGGGCTGCTGTAAGATGCCATAGAGAATCATTATTTATTGGGCTGCTTGTGCATCTGTATAGTTGAACTGCCAGGGCTTCACTTTTCACTTAACTTTTAATATTTTATAGAATGGCCAAGTCTAAGCAACTTTTCAAATGGTCTTCATCACTTGTTTTTTTATAGTTTTTTTTCATTATTTGACGATTCATTATTTGACTCTTTTCAACCTTAAAACAGGGGTCACTGACCCCTTTTAAAAAAACGAATACTGTGTAAAGCTACAAATGTGTTGGTTTTATTTTTTATTACTACTTTTTATTACTTATCTTTTTATTGAGCAACGTCAGACTGGGCCGGCAGGACACCGGAAAAAACCTGGCGGGCCCCATGGCCCAGATCTGCTCCACAGATCAGCCACCCATTTAAGAAACAGCTGAAGTGCTGCAATGTGCGGCGGCATTCAAGCATGCGTGTCGGCTGCCGGCGTTCGCGCATTCACTCAGAAGTTTGCTAGTTGGGAAGGGGCCTTGGAGACTGCTAGGAGGGCTATTGGTGTCGCAGCCCCCGTGGGCCCCCAGTATTCCAGTCTGACCCTGACTGAGACACACTTCTATTCATATTACAGTCTCTTTTTCAAATCAGTGCATGATTGCTAGGGGAACTTGAACCCTAGCAACCAGCTAAAATTGCCAACTGAAGAGCTACTGAATAAAAAGCTAAATAACTCAAAACCATAAAATATTAAAAACCAGTTGCAGATTGTCTCAGAATATCACTTTCTACATCATACTAAAAGTAAACTCGAAGGTGAACAACCCCTTTAATACCAGTCCAGACCTCTTAACAGGCTTTTCCAGTGTTCATCTAGAATGCCTTGTCCATAAAGGATGTGTATGTGATAATGTGCCCCACCCTATTTATAAGTCCATGGAAATGGTCCCTCGTGGCTGAATTTGTGACTAACTGTATTGCTTGTACTACATAAAATAGATCATGCATTATTTAAAGAATGTTTAAGATAGCAACTATTTGCCCTCAGAAGAGGATGACCCACTGTTAATTAACAGTGTTAACATTTTTGAACAGATTTGGGTGCCTTTTATTAACATGTATTTATATAGCGCCAACATATTGCGTAGCACTGTACCTTCAAGGAAAGGAGACAGTAAACGCCCTTTAAATCTCTGTGAAGAATTTTGGATAATTACATTAAACACAAGGGTTCGTGAAAATACTATATGGGATATTACCTCTCTCGTTTAAGTAGTTCCTTTATAAGCGTCCATCACAATGTTATTGGCACCCCTAATGCATTTTGGATGCTTTCCAATGGTTGTTATTTGTGTATTAAGATTGGACACGTATCCTAATGCTTTTAATTTAATATTTATAGGGAATATAGAATGGTGAGATTTGATCCAATATGTTCTATTTCCAAATGTTTTTAATGTTTTCCTTTAAACATTAGAGATGTCTGATAGGCTATTTTGGGGTTATGTAATAAAAGACGCTTATTTAGTAAATTAGAATTTACCTCATTGTCCCAATAAAAAAATCTTGACCAAACTCCCATACCCATAGCTTATTTATTAATAAAAAAAACTTAATGTAATCAGATCATGAAAAAAACTCGATAAAATCAAGAGAAAACCTGAATCGTTCATTTTCCTGGCTTTCTTCTAGAAAAGCTAAATTTTTTGCCTGAAAACCCCGAAAAAGTTGGATTTTTGGGCTAAACCCAGCACAGACCATGAAAACTTCAAATTGAGATAGGTGCCTCTCCCATTGACTTATACAGGACCTTGACAGGTCTGAGATGGCGGATTTTTGGATTCGGGCTTATTGCAGCATCTGTGTTTAATAAATCTTGAAAAATTTGCGTTTTTTTCAAGAAAAATTTGAGTTTTTGCCCCAAAAAGCCCGACCAGATAAATTAGAGGTTTAGCAAATAACCTCCTTGATTTGCCCAGGAGCAGTAACCCATAGCAGCAACTAATCAGCAGGAAGCATTTACTGGTCAACTGTTTAAAAGCAAACATCTTAATGGTTGCTACTAGTTATGGCCCCTGGGCAAATTTAGTGCCTTTTATTACATATGGGTTGCCTCTAGTGACCTAGCCTATAATTGAGGGCACATGCTACTTAATTGCCCATAAATGTTTTTAATATGAATTGATAAAGGTCTCTTTTCAAGATGATTCTAGTTTAATCCTCAGGTTTCTGCATGATCTGTGGCTAAATCGTCAGATGATTTGACTGAACGATTGGCGGTGGAGCAGAAGACGGGTGAGGAACACCTCTTGTGACAGTTTTCTTTTTTACTCAGAATAATGTTAGCAAACATTTGCTTGATTGCTGTGGATTGCTGGGTTGGCAAACTTTGCCTAGGCTACTATGTGGGCATGGTGTTCACATGTTAGTGACAGCTTTGCAATTTGCTAAGCTCACTTATTACTCACTGTAGGCCGCATGAAAAAAAAAACATATTAGGTTATATTTGACTGCCCAGCTCAAGTAAATAAGACATTGGTAGCAACAGTTCTGTTTTGTATGACACATTTTTTCAGAGAAACATAAAGGCCATTTGAGCTTCCTCCATACAATTGATCTGTTATGTACCAAGCAAATGAAGGTACTAAGCCCAGGTAAAACTGAATGACTGCCTCCATGGCTACTTAGTCACTTGTTTACATAATCTATATTAAGAAGCACACAAACATCACCACTGCAGAGTAACAAGTATTCTCCTGTATACAATACAATTTCCTTAATTATGTACTGTTTAGGTATCTCTCTGTATACTCATTTATTCATATTGGTACACACCACTTGGTTATACTGTATATAACAATAAAACATTTAACGATTTTTAAGTCCTGTGAGTGCGAGACTTTCTCCCGGCTTACATTTTTGTTTTTGCACCCAGGCATTGTTAAAACTATTTTTGATGTGAGTGCTGGTATCCCTTCGGCATATATATATATATATATCTATCATAGGAAAACTCTCATATATTTAGCTATATATATATGGAACATGGAGGAGCACTTGCCAAAAAAACACAGCATGCCTGGGTGCAGGTAAAATGTGTATAAAATAGCGAAAAATACCGCACTCAACAGGCTCAGAGTAAATGATTTTAATAGAAAAACAAAAGAAAGTCCAACGTTTCAATCACATCATAGTGATCTTCCTCATGGATATTATATATATATATATATATATATATATATATATATATATAGATATAGATATAGATATAGATATAGATATAGATATAGATATATATATTTTAAAGATTAGCTGGTGTGTGTGTATTGAGAGAGTGTGTATGAATAAATGCTACTGTTTCTAGGAGTGTGAAAGAGACATACACATTTATTGTCTCTTTCAAAGCTTTTACTGTTAACGTCACCTCTAGGTGTGGTACACACAATATCCCAGGTTACAATGAACTGATCAATATTTATGGTGACCTGCTGATTCCTGTTCTGTGTGGGAAATGTGTCATCCCTCCTCCCACTGTCACCCTAACTTCTGCCCCTCCTTTAACATTACAGGGTCAGTTATCCTTCAGTATTTCCCAGCTCAGAGCAGGCATAATGTGGGGTCAAAGTTGACAGGTGCAGCCGGGTTTTAAAGGGGAGACTGCTTTGCTAGCCTCAGACAGGTTCCAGACAGAGGAAAGGCATAAGAGAGATCGCCATGCCTTCGCTGCAAAGGAGGAAGACCATTGGCTTGTGCTTAAATGAAAAGAAAAAAAGGAAACTCAGCTTTCACTTATTTGAGGAACTCTGCAGGTAAATGAATGAGGGCAAAATACACTAAACGGAAGAAAAATCTCTCTCTCCTGCGCAGTTTCACAGGGACCAACTCCTCTTTTTGTTTTATACTATCCCCTACATTTTTCTGTCAGCAATCGTTGGGGAGTTATACTATCATACCTCATATATCCATATTTCTAAGTCGGGCGTGTGTGGATGTCTGTGTAACAACATCATACTTTAAACTTACATTGTATGTTTTGTTAATAGCACAACCTTCATGTTATTTTTGCTGCATGGTATGAAATGTACACTTGGTTTGTAATCTTAGGCAGTTAAGTATTTACAAAGGTGTGGCAGTGCTAAGCCCAGTACCTGTGATACAGTTTCATAGCTAGCCATATTAAATATATACACTATGATTGTAAATAATGTCCACAATGTCTATTATTATGTACAAAGCCTTTATTTCACCTTTCAATTCATTAGTCTGCACTTGAAGCAGTGGGATTTAGAACTGATTGGTTGGCAGCTGCACACTCTATGTTGTTGGGCTGATTTAGTAACATACTGTAGGTGCTTGGCTGTATCAGTGCAGTGTAGTGTTTGTTAATGTGCCCTGCTCATTCAATAATGATATTATCTTAATCTTCTTAATCTCAAGATATCTTAATGATATTATCTGTTTACACAAGTGACCGTGACTTACACTCACAGATGCAGTCTGCCCCAACTTTTTGAGTCTGGCAGCCACAGTCAAAAATTCTTAGTACCCTATAATATCAGCAGAGTCTTGCCCTGGTACTTTGCAATCCACTGCAATAGTTCTTCTATCTCCGCAATTAAAACGGCTTTTGTCTGCATGTTTATTACACTTAACTGTTCAAGTTATGTCCCTTTATGCTCCCTTCTTCCCTTATGTTATGTTCACTTTATTCTGCCATTTTCTTTTTTTACTTTCATAGTACAGACAAGTGATTAAGAGTTTTCAGGTGCCCAGGGGTGCAGCCTAGCCCTGGGAATAATCAATTATTGCTCTCATTAAGATGCACAATTATTATGATACAGCAACATTTATATTGCTGGAAGCATTTTTGCTGTTTGAACAATATGCTGTTCTGATATATTTTCGCCACATTTTGCTTCTTAGTAAATATACCCATTCAATGGAATTTGCTGGGACTAGGGCATAGGATGCAGGTAGCATCATTAACCAGTGGTCATACTCAAACTGAAACAGGAAGCCAGTCTAAATACATTGGCATTTTTTTTTTGCAATAGCGTTTCCTTAGAAAAAAAGCACCACTTGCTATGTTTAACATTAAACTTTGCAGCAAAAGAATTTCAGTATATCTCTAATATTCAAACTCTTTTTCGTGGCATGTTTACTGTAAAATATCCCAGCTGCACATATAAAGGGCAGTGAGTTAAAGAGACATTATGGATTCAAAAATAAAATAACCCTAGGTTATCATAAACCATATCAGTGTTATTGCACAGTAACCAATAGGCTACAGCAAAACAGTTCATGTGGAGGATGAGTCACTGATAAGTTATATTACAGTAAAGGAGAAGTTAGCCTTCAAATTACTCTTTAGTGTGTTGTGCTATTCTAAGCAACGATTCATGTAGTCTTTAATTTTTATTTTTCCCTTTTATAATGCAAAATAACACAGTAGACAGCTTTTTAGAAAAAGTAGAAAAACATAATTTGTATTTTCATCCTGTAAATGATAATTTGGGGTTCACTGACCCTAGCAAACCTAAAAACGAAAAGGGATTTTATGTCCCCAATCTGCTTGAGTTCTGCATAGATTTCTTTTTGTAATTAAATAGTTTTAATATAAAACAGCTCTTTAACATTGGGTGCGAGAAATAATCAGCCTACTGCATCTAAATAGTTCAATAGTACTGAGCTAGAGGTACATTTCTTTTGTGAAAAACTAGACCAAGAAACAGAAACACTGTGCAAAGAATATAAACGTAGAATAAAAGGTATTTTGTTTTGGCCGAAAAGCATCATACACAAAATGGGTGTTAGGTGCAAATTCAGAATGAACAAGGTGCAAAGTGAAAAAAATACGCATTTCGATTTTTAAACAGAGATCAAAATTCATACTTATTTAATAACCACATCAACCCATGCCAAGCATTTTTTTTATAATTGTGCTGTGTAAAATAGTCACTGATCTAAATGTCTCTATTTTTCAGGAACCATGGATACGATGTAATTGATGTAAGTCAATTAGTAAGGTGTTTTGCATGTCTTTGTTCATTGGGTCTTATTTACACTTAAATCAATAGGTCTTTGCATTGATACAGTGTGGCTGCTGCACTATTAAATGTATAAATTCAGTGTGTTTTACCAGATAATACATTTTGGCTGTTTTTTTTTTTCAGATTGACCTGACCCAGCCAATCAGTAGCCAAGGGACATTTGATTTGATTATCCACAAAATTTCAGATCTCCTTGTTGAAGCTGGTCAGGATTTGGCTTCCCATCACCTTGTCCAGAGGCTACAGGTAATAGTGGAATAGATTACAGTTTACTAACAAAGTATTTATGGGTAATAAAGGAGCAATGTCTGCTGTTTGTGATGACCCACAGCAAAGGATTGTGGTGCAAATGTGCTTCAAGTGTCTGGGCTGGTACAAATATGTAATTCACACCAGCACTTAGACTTGACCTCCATGGTGAGGGATTTTGGAGGAGCTTGTAATTTAGTAGCTCAGATCTCCCACTCATTGGGGCATTGGGGCCAATGAAATAGCATGATTATTTGGGCCTTAGTTACCATTTAATATTGATTATGCTCTAGCAATATTGTCATTATTCTGAACAGACATGACTCTTTTCCTTGTAGCTGGGCCATTCTTAATCTCCCACAAATATCCTCCTAGCAAACCTACTGCTTCTTTTCTTCTAGTATTTCCTGTAGCACTGGGTGCCTTAGCAGCTGCTCCTCTGTTCGCTTTCTTTGGGATCAGGTTTACTAGCAAGTAATTAGTGCATCCACAAAAGGTCCTGGAAGCATTACTAATCCTATGGCAGGAGGTGTCAATTGTACCAAGTGGGTGTGTGCCGTAAATGTACGTTATATTCCCATGTCAAATAAACTCTAGATTGTCAATATATGTAAAGTAACATCAGACCTTGCCTGAATATAACACCATTTGGCACGCACCAAACATTTCTACAATATATCCTGTTAGTTGTTTGTCTTTGTTCTTGCCCCTTGTAGCATGTATGTATGTACAGTATTTATGTGTTTATATGTATATGTATGTGTATATATATATATATATATATATTCATGGTTATATGCATTACTACAACCATGGTCTACTTCTGCATTGGCCAGTTAGCTTTTACAAGCTTTATGCAAGTGGAAGGCTTTTGGGAAGACGAAAATGTAGCCACTATAGTATTGATCAATACATTTTTGAAGTCTGGAAGTCATTGCAAACTAGATGATTGTAAGGCTACAAATGTATTGTTATAGGTATTTTTATTCATCATTCTTTCCATTCAGGCCCTCTCCTATACATATTCCAGTGTCTTATTCACATCAATGTGTGGTTTCTAGGGTCATTTGGACCCTAGCAAAAGATTACTGAAATTGCAAACTTGAGAGTGCTGAATAAAATATGAAATAACACAAAGACTACAAATAATATAAACAATGAAAAACAACTGCAAATTGTTTCAGAATATCACTCTACAACATACTAAACATTAGTTTAAAGGCCAACAACCCCTTTAACATTTCCTGTCCTCAGGCTTCATTCTTCTATCATTGTATTCCTACACTGTGACCCTATTTCCATATAAGTGCTCAACCAAACACAATCTGTTCTTACAATAGGTGTTATTTCCCTACTGTATCTGCTGACTGTATCTTTCACTCATTTCAATTGTATATTTATCTAACAATAGTCTGTGGCTGTTTCTGCTGTTTTATGCTTATTTTGGTGTCTCACCTACTAATCTGCTATACTAATCTTGCTTATTTTTATGTCAGTATTTTATCATGACTAGGATTTGTTGATTCTTCTTCAAGTTCCTCTCTTCTACTAGTGACAACTACATGTTCAGTGGAATTGTTGGTTAATGATCTTTCCCTTTTTGGGGTTATAGGTATATCTGGACACACATCCCTATACTGTTCTTCTAGACCCACTACCTGCTCTGCACATACTGTTGGACAGATTTCAGTCATACAGGCTCCTGCACAACTTGGAGTCCTACAGTCAAGGTCTGCAACAAAATCCAATAAGGAACCACATCCAAAAGGGTCATGTCTTAGAAATTTGTCTTCTATAAGACAAATATAATACTTTAGGGTGCCATCATTTCTTTCTGTTTGATAGACAAGGTTTTGTATTAATATTCATTGTGTCTCCCATTACATTCATCCCTTATATATGATATACCTTTGTTCCTAAAATTATTGTCCTTAATTTGATATTCCAGACCAAACCCTAACTACTTTTAAAACAGACCATTGATACTTGAGGATGCCAGTCACAATGAGAAAGTAATATGATGATAATAATAAGAAGAAATGGAAGACACTAAGGTTTATATTGACATTTACATGTATTAATTTATTTTCTGTATCTTTAAGGGTCCAGTGGCATCTTCTCTCCTCCGTGTGTAGAACTGGTAACCAAGAACTGTGATATGGTAGCACTGGTCAGGAGTCAACTCACATTTCCAATAAGTAAGAACATTTCTCTCAAGCACCAATGTTGTCAGCTGACATTGTAACAATTGCATATTTGTGTCATTTTTCATACACTTGGCTACTCTGCAGGAAGGTGAATAAATGGTGTGCACAAATTCAGGATTACATGAATCAATATGACTACTTTAATTGAACAATATTTCTACTGTAATGTCTATTTTCATATGTGTGGCCTAATTTTAACTTATCATCACATGAAAGAGTATTATTTTTCAGTTTGGAGAGGTTTTCACAAGGATGCTAATAAGAACAAAGAACTATGTTTTTTGCTCACAATCTACCTTTCCCCCAATCCATATAGTGCAACTGCACCTATATGGTGCCTCTGAACCTAAGGTGCATTTGGATCTCAGAATGAATGTCTGCTTAAAGGGATACTGTCATGGAAAAACGTGTTTTTTCCTAAACACATCAGTTAATAGTGCTGCTCCAGCAGAATTCTGCACTGAAATCCATTTCTCAAAAGAGCAAACAGATTTTTTTATATTCAATTTTGAAATCTGACATGGGGCTAGACATTTTGTCAGTTTCCCAGCTGCCCCAATCATGTGACTTGTGCCTGCACTTTAGGATGGAATTACTTTCTGGTAGGCTGTTATTTCTCCTGAATCAGTCTCAGTGGGACTTGGCTTTTACTATTAAGTGCTGTTCTTAGATCTTCCAGGGAGCTGTTATCTTGTGTTAGGGAGCTGCTATCTCATTACCTTCCCATTGTTCTGTTATAAGGCTGCTGGGTAGGGGAAAGGGAGGGGGTGATATCACTCCAACTTGCAGTACAGCAGTAAAGAGTGATTGAAGTTTATCAGAGCACAAGTCACATGACTGAAGGCAGCTGGGAAATTGTCAATATGTCTATCCCCATGAATATATCTATAGCAGTGCAATTGTGATTCTCAAAGTGTGCCAATCAGATAGTGGCTTGACTTGTCACTGCTCTTTCTGTGGTATGACAAACCTCTGGCTTTGGTGTGTATATTCACCAGAAACAAGTTTTAGGGTTTTACAGGAGTAAAACCATTAAGAAAATATCATGGCTTTGGTGTACTTGGATCCCTGCTATGAATGAACACGGAAAGTTGCCACAGATCAGCATTTAGCATTGAGAATTAAATTGGCTGTATAAAGCTGGTGTCCTCAGTGTATGCTTTTCAAGGTGTGGCGTTCCTGGTTTTTCATATGCCTGTTATCACACTAATTGTGCTGTAGAGCTCAGTGACTCTGGCAAGAAGAAGCTGTTTTCTCCTTATCACTGCATGTGGGTGGAGACTCTATCTGGGGTCTGTGTCACAGTACAAAGTTCTTTGGGAGTGCCAGATTCTGTATCACTGTGTGACTAGATGTGTGTGTGTGCATTTACCATTTTACTTCATGGGGTGTGTTATATTATTGTAGGCATAATGTCACACTTTGTGCACTGAAAGAAAGGTGTGTTAGAGCATGTATTCCTATGATAAACTGCATGCCTATATTTTCCAGCTCTGACTGTGACAGAGGGCAGGGTGTCTAACACTGATTGTGTTGTTCAGGGCTTGTTGAGTTGGTGTCTGTGGGTGAGCATAGTAACTATGTTTATGCTCCATGGTTTGTAGAGGAAAAAAAGGAAAGTAATAAAGCATTACATATGAGACATTAGCCTAGTATATCCTTTAGCTTTCTCACTTCAAGGGTGAATTATATTGCTGAATTAAGCATTTTTGACCAACACAATTTGCCATCTGTAAAAAATTACAATTAGCAATTTTTTTACAGACATGGGTGATAAAAGAAATTGTATTTTAGGTAAAACATATATGAGAATTTATTTCTATGTTGTCTAAATGTTCATGGAAACATCTTGGTGACACAAGGCTAGGAATTGTTATGGATCTATTTCCATAATAATTATTGGCTATTGCCTGCGTGTGGGGATCATTCCTACTCCTCCTTTTGTAGGCCATTATCTTGCCCACATACTGTACTGAACACGATTCATTTTAAGCACCAGCAAGACAAGGATCTATTTAGCAAGCACTGCTGTTGTCTTTTTTTTAGCATAATTATAAATTGCGAACATGATAACGTAATACTGTATTAAATACTATATGATATGAGAAACTTTTTTCAAATAATCAATTAACAGTTGGTACCATTTCTGAAGGATACAAGATAATCTTTATTATTCCCCTCTAACAATCTGTCTTTATTCTGTACTAATGCAAGAGTCTGAGACAGAGTTATCTCAACATGTCCACTGGTGGGTGTTGTCTTTCATATAGTTGTCAACCAAAATCTGACTCTGATTCTTGCATAAAGATAGAATGAAGAGAGATTGCTACAAGATATTATTAAAATATCATCTTGATTATTTCAAAAACAGTACAGAATTTTTCATTGACTCTATTTAGATACTTCCTTATTTCCATGTAATGAACATCATATAAAATGTCTTTTGCCACAATTGTTCCATTTTAACTCTTTGGAATTATTTTTGTTTATGATTCCATCTCCTAGAGGACAAAACACTCTCCTTCTCATCATCATCACCTTAATCCTGTTTGTTCTTTCTTTTCTAAAGTTTTTGATCAAAGTCCAAGCATGTAGAATGACATGTTGTTTTCTCTGTCTCCCAGTTTGTAAAACCCGAGTGGCTCACGGCCCACGCTCCCACCAGGTGTGTATTTCCCAAGCCTCTTTTGATACACAAAAAAGCGACTGTTATATTTAGGGAATCGTCTAATCTAAAATTGACTCAAGCATTCATACAAGTTAAATCAAGTCTGTATGGAAAAAGAACCATTGTTTTCAAATGACTTTACTGAAGTGGACACCAGGTAACTAAACGTGTTTTGTTGACAGAGGCTGTGGTAACTAAAGGTCCATTTATTTGCCAATCATGCTGTTATGTTAACATTGCAGTTTAGCCTTAAAAGGGTACTGACTTTTTTTCAAATCATATCTAAGCCACCCAAGGAGACAATATACAGGGACTTCCACTTTTTCCAATTAACCAATTATTGAAGTGGAATCCGTGTGGACCACTGATACACTACTTACTCAGCTGGGTAAGGACTTTGGGCTGCTGAAGCTCCATACATTGGATGAGGATGGTGTTGATGCATTTTTCAAAGCAAAGTGTCATTATCCCTTTGTTAAAGGGAAAGAAGGATGCCCAAAGTTTAGGGTTTTTTTTAGCCACGGTTCTTTTGATTGGAGAGCTGCATACTGTGTTTGACTTAGGAAAAAGAGCTTTTCTGACAAACACTTGAAACAAAATGTTTCTTTCAGAGATAGCATAACAAGACACCTGTATTATTTGGTGAGTCAATGATACAGAATGCTCTTTACATAGGATCCATTAAAGAACCAGTAACATGGCAAAATAAAAATGCCCTAAGCTCATTTACACCTACACATAGGATATATTTCCATGATATCTACTCTGAGAGTTTCATAGGTACCATGTCGGCCTGGGTGCACACACATGGATCGACATTATAATTGGCACAAAAATGCATACTCACGTGATTCCACACCAATATGCACTCTGTGGGTGTTATTTATCAAGGTCTGAATTTATCTCAGTATTTCTAAGTTAGAAATCTGAACAACTCTGATTGGCCGAATGGACCTTATTTATGAATATAAAAGCCCGAAAAAATAGAGTTGGGCAAACTTTGGAGCTTTCCCCGAAAACTTAGAATTTTTTCGTAGTTTTCGTATTTTTTTGTTTAGAAACCACAAACTCATCGAAAGACCATTGGACTTTAATACATTTTGAAAAATTTGTAGTTTGATTTTTATTCTGAAAACTGCGAATTATTCGAGGTTCACATATTCGGAGCTTGATAAATAACCCCCTATATGTTTGCTCCCAGGCGACATAACGTCTCTCAGGACAGACAAAGGGGCAGCAGCGGCAATCGGTTGAAAAAAGTGCAAGGGAAAGCAGACAGTATTTTTCACACTGCAGTTTTATAAATTTGTGGTTCATTTTACATCCATTTTTGATGAAAACAATTACACACTTGCTCACTAAGCACTTTCAGTAATTGTGTCGCATTTCTACCTTCACTTTTTTAGGCTTTCTGTCCCAATCTGAAAATATGAATTCCGTTAAGCACTGCTGAAAACAACTAACCCTGGTTCTGTAAATTACCCTTTTCTCTTTATAGATGTCCCTGATATTTAATGAAGGTGGATTAAGTGAAGTAAAACCCCCTTGCGTCCTCCAAAGCTTCATCAACCACAGTGCCACCTTATACAAAGTTTTTGTTGTGGGATCACAGCATTTTGTCGTTCAAAGGCCCTCTTTGCGCAATTTCCCTCTTGGGGAAACAGGTGAGTCATAACTTTTCTTAAGCCTTTATTGTGTTTGATTGTAAAAGTTACAGTTCACCCTAGCTCGATGCTGCCTTTGTTTGTTATAGAGTTTATAACATAAGTATACAGGACCGCCATCAGAAATCACAGGGCCCCATACAACAAAATTTCCTGGGCCCCCTGGGCTGCGCCCACCACAAGCCCCACCTACAAGTCCGCCCACCCCACAGGTCCGCCCCCCACCACACAGTAAAAAACAAAAAAAATATCGGTGGCTAGGGTTCCCACATGTTATTAAAAAATAAAAAGATATTGGTGGTCAGGGCCCCCCTATTAAAAAATATTAGTGGCTAGGACCCCACATGAGAAAAAAAATTGGTGGCCAAAATTGGTGGCCAGGCCCCCCCCCACATTATAAGAAAATTGGTGGCCAGGGCCCCTTAAACGTCCATGCCTTCCCGAAGTCAGCAGCTCTCAGAAAAATGGGGGGCCTAGCTAATCAAGTAAGTGTGGCATGGCCGGGCCCCCCTTACCCTCAGGGCCCCCCTACAACTCTCCCCCCTGATGGCGGCCCTGTAAGTATATAACAGTAGTAGCACTGGGATCTGCATGAAAAATTAAACATTCTTATGTGTTCTGGTTTGACTAAATAAGGATAAAGCAGAACAGTGAAACTGGTAATATTTACATTCAGTAAACCTGCTCCAATAATCATTGAGTCATTTTAGGCTAAGGCCACACTAGGCGATAGCGCCGCGATTTGACTCGCGGCGACTTTTCGCCGCGACTTTTAAGCCGCAATCGCTGGGGAAACTTTTGCGCTGGCGTCTATGGGGAATCGCGAAAAATCGCCAGCGTAAAAACACACACGGCGATCTTTTCTCTACTGTCGCTCGAAATTGCCTCGCTAGGCGATTTCGAGCGACAATAGAAAAAAGATCGCCGCGTGTGTTTTTACGCTGGCGATTTTTCGCGATTCCCCATAGACGCCAGCGCAAAAGTTTCCCCAGCGATTGCGGCTTAAAAGTCGCGGCGAAAAGTCGCCGCGAGTCAAATCGCGGCGCTATCGCCTAGTGTGGCCTTAGCCTTACACTCATAAATCACTAGCCAAAATAAGAATTGTTTGCGTTAAGTAGGGCTTTAGCAGAAATATCATAGCTGTATTTTGGAGATCCCATTCTATCCGTACAGGTACAGAGAAAATTGTTAGGTGGGATAAGTAAAGTTATAGCTGGTTTAGAAAAGATCTACCGATAGCTTTCATAGTTGTTGAAGTGTAATGTAAGATTTCTGATACCAAAGACAATTCCAGCAGTTTAAAGCTTCACAACATATAAGCAATAAGCAAAGCTTTATCTACTTTGTGCATATGGAAATATAGATTGTCCCATTTAGAAGCTCGGGTAGGAAAAAACTCAGCTAGTAGTAGCTTACAGTCTGTTTTTTCTATAAAAGTGCAGAGATTTGGTATATGTATTAATGTGTTCTGACAATATCAGTTTATATCTAATCAAAGTGGGGAAGAGTCAGTGAATAAACCCCTGCAATAAGTACAGGTACTAGATTATTTTAAATATGCTATTTTATCAAGCTGAGGTTGATACTGGTGGCTGGGAAGTGTGTATATCTCAGCTACTGTGTGTGTGAAATGGTAGTGGGAGACAGTTAAAGCAATGAGTGATGGTTATGCAGTGGATTATAATTTCAGAAAAAACAGGTTTGGTTTGCTTCGTGCATATAAATATACATATATATATATAATATTTGTTGTAAGGACTGTTCCTATCCATATCCCTCTTTCTTTCAGATCAAAGCATAATCTTCTTTGATAGTCATCAGGTATCCAAAGCCGAGTCATGCTCCTACCTATCAGAGGTGAGTAGAAATTGTGTGTCCCTGTCCCTTCTTATAAATAATATAGTGAATAAAGTACCCCCTCTTGTAAAATATAAGGATATTATAAGGTACAGAGGCGTCCATTGACCATATAAAAACAAAGTCTAAGGTCGCCAGTTTTTATACAGGTCATGGAACTCCGAGGGAACGTCTGCCACAAGTACATCCAGCACCTCCCCTCTGTTTTGCCTATTTGCACAGTAAGCGCATCACTGTATGGAGTGTAGAGAACTGCAGTAATACGTTTATGCTGGAAGGCAAGGTGCAAAGTGCGAAACTAAAATAGTGGCTTGCATGCGCAAAGGGTTTTAAAATGTCTGCACAAATGAGATTTTTATGGTTTTTATGGTGTTATAACACTTGGCTTATTTTAGGTGAGTTGTATTTTGCCTCTGGCACTAGGCTGGGCAGTTCAGCTATTGACCTTTTTTCAGGCCACTGCATGAAGCCTTGGCTTTTTCACAGGTCATGGTCTCACAGGCCTTACATTTTTGACAACCCCATGTATTTTCATACTTGTCTTTTTGAGGAATTTCAAAGATGAATTGCAGATAGACTTCTGAAATATGCACTATGGCTTTAAGCCAGGCAAATGTATTTTTGTCAGGACAGTTGGCTCTTTTTGGCAAAGGAAATTGTATGTTCCGATCTTTGCCCATTAAAACGGGCCATTGTGTTATTGCCCTTGTTTTAGTCCTTTCCTTCTGTGTAGTCACTGTCTGTATATATGTATGTATGCGTGTATGCACAAGTTTATTTATAAAGTGCTGCTTGGATATACAAGTCTTGGCTTTTAGTCAAGCAAATGGGTCCTGGCCTTATACCTGAGGTCTTACTACCCCGAGGGAAGGCAAGGTTTATAGTGCAACTGAAATATGTGATCTCTGCCAAATGTGTTAAAGACTTTTGGCAATTTAAAAGTTTTTTTTTTTTCCTCATCTGTAACATTCTCTCTTTTTTATGATTTTATTTTTTGAAGGGGCACAACACAAATGTTCTACCAAAGCCTAAGAACCCCTAAAGTTATTGTATGTTGAATAATCAGCCCTCTGAATTGAAAACTGTGTACTATTTTGTTTTCATTTTATGAATTGTTTACAATACATTTTTCCTCATTCTTGTGCGGTTTGTTTATAACCCATCGTTAATTTAGTTCTCATATTTTGAGCATGTTCTTAAGCGTGCTTTTAATGCAAACATGTATCTTGCAAAAAAGGCAACCTTTCCAGAGGCAAACATTAGAGGTCTTTGTTTGGTCAACCCTTCATCATATGTTGCAACAAAACTGTTTGTCTACAGCAAATTAACTCTGCTTTATTTCCAGGCATTTCCAAGCACAGAGGTTGTGGCGCCTTCAGATTCAGTGGTAAATCAAGTGGTTCAGGGTCTACAAGAGGCTTTAGGAATGTCCCTTTTTGGTGTGGATTTAATTGTGGACATGCAGACTGGACGCGTTGCAGTTATTGATGTTAATGCATTCCCAGGTATGTTAGGTAAATTAAAGATAGGCAAAGAATACAGTTTTCATTAAGTCACATCAAGTACACGTTACATCACTGTCTATACATACTAATGGCAGTAGTCTGTGGTGCTTAAAAGGTCTTGAGTTGGTTGTGATTTAGGCTGGTAGTGTAGTATTTGGAATAGCCTAACATATTGTAAATATATGGGGTCTATTATTTAGATTGCTTGAGACCTAAGGGGGCATTTACTACCTTCTAAGGAGGTATGCAAAGTGCAAAAAACATGCAGATTGCAACTTATGTACACTTTGAACACTGCTTGTCCTACTGCACAATTGCCACAGACCATTTGGAGCATAAAGATTTGCAGCTGCCCTGATGTATACAACACAGACTGCATCAGGCATTGCTGTATTCATTAGAGTGGGACTGGAATGATTATGGTTAAATCAAGATGATGATTGTTATGGACAGTGTTACCACTGCTCAAGTTAGGCACTCCTTGTGAAATATGGTATTGGTGTACACTGGGCTTAATTATGAAAATAAAGCTGAAGCATTTATTATTAGGGATGTAGCGAACGTCGGAAAAAAAGTTCGCGAACATATTCGCGAACTTGCGCAAAAACGCGAGCGGTTCGCGAACGGTTCGCGAACCCCATAGACTTCAATGGGAAGGCGAACTTTAACATCTAGAAAAGACATTTCTGGCCAGAAAAATGATTTTAAAGTTGTTTAAAGGGTGCAACGACCTGGACAGTGGCATGCCAGAGGGGGATCAAGGGCAAAAATGTATCTGAAAAATCTGCCTGTGTGTGCTTGGAAGAGATAGTGTAGGGGGAGAGCTGTTAGTGATTTCAGGGACAGATGATAGTAAGTTTGCTGGCTAGTAATCTGCTTGATACTGCTCTGTATTGGAGGGACAGAAGTCTGCAGGGATTTGAGGGACATTTTAGCTTAGGTAGCTTTGCTGGCTAGTAATCTGCTGTTCTCTTTAAACAACTGCCATACGTTGACCTTGTAGGCATTGTTTGCCCAGTTTTTTTGGACGCAGCCACTGAAGCACAGTTGCCAGAAAAAATATGCCATATAAATGCTGAAAATAGTCATTTTTCGCCATACGTTGACCTTGTAGACATTGTTTGCCCAGTTTTTTTGGACGCAGCCACTGAAGCACAGTTGCCAGAAAAATTATGCCATATAAATGCTGAAAATATAAATTTTTTTGGTTGCAGCCACTGAAGCACAGAGGCCAGAAAAATTATGCCATATAAATGCAGAAAATATGCATTTTTTTGGTCGCAGCCACTGAAGCACAGTTGACAGAAAAATTATGCCATATAAATGCTGAAAATATAAACTTTTTTGGTTGCAGCCACTGAAGCACAGAGGCCAGAAAAATTATGCCATATAAATGCAGAAAACATGCATTTTTTTGGTCGCAGCCACTGAAGCACAGTTGACAGAAAAATTATGCCATATAAATGCTGAAAATATAAATTTTTTTGGTTGCAGCCACTGAAGCACAGAGGCCAGAAAAATTATGCCATATAAATGCAGAAAATATGCATTTTTTTGGTCGCAGCCACTGAAGCACAGTTGCCAGAAAAAATATGCCATATAAATGCTGAAAATAGTCATTTTTTGCCATATACGTTGAGTCAACGTATGGCAAAAAATGACTATTTTCAGCATTTATATGGCATATTTTTTCTGGCCTCTGTGCTTCAGTGGCTGCGGCCAAAAAAACTGGGCAAACAATGCCTACAAGGTCAACGTATACACTACTACAGCGGTGGATACGGATTACGTAAAATATATTATGGCTGCTTGAAAAAAGTCACTCCGGTGTTTTTTCTGGAGACGGTAATATTATGGATATTTAGACAGAATGTGAACAAGGTCACACAGCTAGATGGCGGGTTGAAGAAAACACTGTGCAAATAATGCCTACAGGGCAAATAATGCCTAAAAGGTCAACTTATACACTACTACAGCGGTAGTAAAATAAAAAAAAGTAAAATAAAAAAAAATGAATATTAAAAAAAAAAATTAAAGTTGGTGCTGCTGAACTACTAGGAGCAGCAGATTAGCACACCAGTCCCACTCCCCAACACTGCTAGACTAATAGCACTGGGCTCTTATAGTAGTAGTAGTAGTAGTAGTAGTAAAACAACAAAAAAATAAATAAAAGCAGTCCTTACAAGGACTACTGTTATTGCAGCAGTCAGCAGATGAGATCAGAAGCAGGACAGCTGCCCACTGCAGCTACATACAGAGCACTGCAGTAGAAGGTAGATTACTAGCCAGCAAAGCTACCTAAGCTTAAATGTCCCTCAAACCCCTGCAGACTTCTGTCCCTCCAATAACAGAGCAGTATCAAAACGATTACTAGCCAGCAAACTTTCAACTGTCCCTGAAATCACTAACAGGCAGCAGCTCTCTCCCTACACTATCTCTTCAGCACACACAGGCAGAGTGAAAAAACGCTGCAGGGCTTCGGTTTTTATAGGGAAGGGGAGTGGTCCAGGGGAGAGCTTCCTGATTGGCTGCCATGTACCTGCTGGTCTGGGGTGAGAGGGCAAAAAAAAGCGCCAACAATGGCGAACCCAAAATGGCGAACGTCGCGCGACGTTCGCGAACTTCCGGCGAGCGCGAACACCCGATGTTCGCGCGAACAAGTTCGCCGGCGAACAGTTCGCGACATCTCTATTTATTATATTGTGCAAATGACTGGCTGACTGAGTTTTACTGTATTCTTTCCCAAGGCTATGACGGTGTCCCAGGATTTTGTTCTGCCCTGTTCTCACACGTTGACAAGATTTTAAATAGCAACAAAGCTCCAGCTACTTCATCTGAATCCAGTGAGACCCACCAACCTTCAGAGCACACTGGTCAGCAGGCAATTGGCTCTTTGTGTGGGACACGGTTATCTGACCAGTGGCCTAGGCCCATGCAGACACCATCACCAAAAATGTACAAGAAAGACATCACTGGCCGCCCTTATATAAACTTACATACACAAGCTGTATCTACAGACTGGTAATAAGCTAGGACTTTGGCTAGATGTGTGGAAAAGAATATGTTTCATACTCGCACAGCTTTGAGGAGACTACAGCATTGTAAAGCTGTTAATACACACACTGATCAAGACTGGAAACAAAAACAAATAACTTTACAGAGAATATAAAACCCATATTATGTATATATCTTTATCTAGAGAGCAATCATTCTGCAATCATCTCCAATAAATACAAACTGTAATGTTTAATTTGATAATCCTACCATCTAAAAGCACAAACAGAAGCAAAGAGAACAATGAATAAAACAAAACTGATATTTACTCCTATTGATGTACCCAGCCATCATCATGTGTGACTTCCTTAGGAGGATATGTAAAGAGGAAAATAATGACAATATTCTGCCATGATTTAGTATCCTCCGTAAACTGTACTACATGTGACTGTGGCAACTTTATGGCAGATAATCAGCAAGAAGAACACAAGAAATAATGTATTGTGTAATTTGCATACAAAATACATACACTATAATATGAATAACTGGAACAGTAAAAAATGAGAGATTACACTGTATTCTAGATCTATGGAAAATGGAGTTCTTCCTCCTTTATAGCACTGGTATCACAACAGAACCATTAACGTTTGCACCATATGGAGGTGTACCACACCCACTATGTGGACATGAAATGGCAGAGACTACTGTACCAGTAAAAAAAAAGCTATAACCAGATAATTGTACAAAGTGTGCATGCTAGTTATTGTCAGAAAAGCTCTACATATGTTTGATTCAACCCCGATGCAGCTCTTGCAGTTTCTCAGCCGCTCTCCTCAGCTCTTCCTCCACCTGATGAAGATGATGTTCCTGCGTATGACAAAGCACAAAATGCAAGTATATGGCCATGGAACACTGTCACTTTAAAGGATTTTATCCTAATGAGGTAGAACAGAGTAACATACCAAGATGGGCTGGCTAAAAAAAAAGATCAGTATCTGAGCAAAAATGTGTCATTTTTATCATTTTAACTGAACACAAACAATGTCAGATGCCCTACTGGTGGCAAGAGCAATAGCATTTCTGAAATGGCTGGTTTAGATCTGATGAATCTGATAAAATGGCAATTAAATTCCATGCAAACACAATAGATTAAACATTAGGAAATCTTGCTTTGAAATTAAACTTCACTGTTGCATTTCTTCTATACTGAAAACCACCTGCCATGTCAATTGTACAAGAAGTTATTGCATTCTGACTAACATTAATCAGGCAATAGGAAATAGAAGGGACTATTTTTTGGGGTTATCCAACTCCTGGTACAACAGACAGTGGCAACCAGATGCTGCTGAATGGTGTAGTCCATCAACAGGCAAAGAGATATATCCTGCAAAGTTGCTTAGGTTTACAGTTTTCTTTTCTATTTTTTTGGGTAGATATCCCCTTTAAACAGACAATACTTCCTCACATTAGTAGAGGGAAGAGCAGACTTTACAGTAGAGACACTATATATATATATATATATATATATATATATATATATATATATATATATATGATAAAGGGATCAGCACACTCATTTGTAGATGAATCAAAACATGCTTTTATTTAACACAGCATTGTGTCCAACGTTTCGGTCCCACCTGGGGACCTTTATCAAGTGTGCTGATCCCTTTATCATATATAATACAATATTTGATCGTGCACCTCAGCAAACTACGAGAAAAGAGTGCGGACACCCATGAGACTTATATATATATATATATATATATACACACCATAGTTAACGCCAAAAACTCACCTCAGCTTTGTGTTCTTCTTCTTCCTCTATTTCCTCCAACTCTCTCTCCTCCTCCTCTTCCTCCTCTTCTTGATTTTCATGGTTGCCAATCCCACCAGGATGGTGATGCCTACCTATACTTAGTTCTTCTGGATGGTGGAAACTTCTCTCTCTTCCCCCCTCTTCTTTGATAGACATGTGCCCCTTGCCATCCCCATGAAACCCCTGCATATGAGTCTTTGAGTTGAAATATTTCACACCTTTTTCTTCTGATTCAAACTGAGATGTCTCCTCTTCACTTGGATCTTCAGCCATCCTCTTCTCAGACCCTCTCTTTTCATTCTCCCATGAATGGTGATTCTCGTGGTACCATCCATGGTTGTTACCATGGTGTCTCCTATCTCCCCCATCCTCTTCTGAACTATCATCTTCCTCACTGAAGTGTTTCTTGTCTTTTCTCTTTGAGGCTCCATCCCCTCGCACATCCTTTGCAGATTTCTTCTGCTCACCACCCCTCTTTCCAGGTGGACTTCTCTTCCTTTCATCCTCTTCCTCTAATAACCTTTTGGCATTCTCCTCATGAAATGTTCCACGCTCTTCCTCTTTTACCTCCACCTTCTCAAATTCCTTGGTTTCCTCATGCTCTCTAGAAATGTCACTGTCTGATTCTCTTTTTTGCTCCTTCTCCCTCTTGGGAGGGGTCTCTTTAACTCTCTTTTTCCTCTCATCTTCCTCACTGCTGTCCATAATTTCCTCTTCTAAGTGCTTAGACCTTTCTGCTGGCAAAAGATGAATAACAGTGTTGTTTGTATATTACAGATACATAACACAAATACTTTAGCTTTGCTAGTCACACAGTAAGCTTCTGTAGGCACCATTATTGTACTTATGAAGAAAACAACACAAAAAGAAACTGTAAAAGTGAGCAGTCTCTGTCAATCCCAGATGTGATTTATATTATGTATCCTTATATTTAAATCGTGCTAACATGTTACATAACATTTTACAGAGAATGTTCATTATTCTAATCAGTTCTTGCTTTAGTGTAGCAAACTAATATAAATATTAGACGTACACGACAATCTAGCATCAGTTTCATTAGGGGTTAATAAGCCTACTTGTATATGTGGAAGAAACCTACACATGCACCATTATTACCAGTAATATTTTCCATATGAAGATATCTTTGAGAATTGTTTGACAATTTATGAAGCAGTACAAATGTAGAATAGTACATGTCTTATATTTCTAATAATTTAGCAAGTAGGACAGGGATGGAGCCTGTTATCGAGAATGCTCAAGACCTGGGTTTTGCATGATAAGCGATCTTTCTGTAATTTGGATCTCCATACCCTTAAGTCTACTAAAAAATAATTGACCCAATATGGTTGTTTTGCCTCCAATAAAGTATAGTTATATCTTAGTTAGGATCAAGGTAATGTCTTATTATAACAGAAAACAAGAAATAATTTATAAAAAAAAATGTAAATTATTTGCTCATAGTGAAGATGCCCTTCCTGCAATTTGAAGCTTTCTGGATAATGGGTTTCCAGGTAACGGACCCCATACATCTATAAAATGATCTCTCATACTGCAGGTCTAAAAAGGAATAACATTTATCAAAAACTTGGAACAGAGAAGAATTCAGAGATAGTGTCCAGCAACCGAGAAAGGAAGGGAGGCTCTAGAGTTGATATTGGGCTTAGTTTGGGTCTCTGCACTAGTCAACTGCCTTTATTTTTTATATTTATCACAGTGAACAAGATACCCATGTAGGGCTTGATTCATCACTGCACTGATGTGCAAAAACTGTAAGCAGGTAAAAGCAAACACCCAAGCTGTGCATAAGATATAGAAAAACAAAAAAATGAATGGAAATGTGAGTGTGCCAAAACATAGCACTGACAGAATGCCACTTACCTCTGTGGGTCATTTCCTCAAGCTCTCGCAACAAGTGCTGCTGGTGCATCATAGATAACACTCTCTCATCTGCATAATAAAGAATGTAGTGTGAAATGAAGGTATGTCTGTCTGTTTATAATATAAACAAATAAATAAGAAATGTCAGGAGAATCTAGAATTCCTTACATTTCCCCAAAGTTGCAAGACATGGTGTAAGGCATGAAATCTAATGGAATTGAACCCAAGGTCCACATTCCATGAAATGCCTTTGAGCTTGAATGACCAGTAACAAAGGTGCAGCTTAAAGTAATGGTTCTTAAATTAACTTTAAATGTTCCATTTAATCAGGTAAGGAATTTTCTAGCATTTTCTAGTGTGTTGTACTTTGTAAGGAAATACTAGTAATGTCACAGAAATGTTGCAGGGGGCAACCCTGGTGGCAAATGACTGCACATCAGAAGATTATTATTTTTTCTGACTGTATTATACTTAGGGATATTGTTGATTAGTTGCAATGGAACAGTGCACCATATTATTGCATAGCCCAGACAGAAAGCAGAGGAAGACAGAGGAGTCAAGAGAAGACAGAAAGCTCCCAACCTTCCTTCAGAATTCGGAGGCAGCTGCTGCTCACATGTTCAGCTCTGGGTGTGGAAATAGCATTTGTCAAAATCTCCATAATACATTTCGAGACCTAGAAGGATAATCACAAATTGTGGTGAGATAGTTATGTGTGTAGAGATATATAATATAATAATAATAATAATAATAATAATATAATATAATATAATTTGCTTGCAAACCTTCATCAGGGTTACTTGAGTTACAGACACAAGTTATTTGAATGTGAACACCCAAGATGGACCAAAAAAGTTAGCCCCACTCACCAAATGTGACTAAAAGTCACTTGATTTTAAGGATTCAGTTCTGCCAGGCACAAGGTTTTGACCGAATCCTATATTAAAATCCATAGATTGGCAGGAGAAGAAATTAATTCTCCCCTTTTACAAAACACTGTTAAGGCCCCTATTTAGAATACCGTATGTAGTGCAGTTTTAGTCTGATATATAGGAGGTCCAAAGAACAGTAACTAAGCTGATAAAGGGGATGGGAGAAAGGCTGGCCAAATTGTGATTGGTTACTGGGTAAATGTAATGTATTGGATACATACAAATAGTTTCAAGTAATAGTTATATGCCTTTTAAGCAAGTCAGAAAATAAAATGTTCCTTACATGTACTAATAATACAAAGTTAATTACACTCTTGGAGTCAGAGGGGGACTGAAAATTTCAACTGCGGATGCCCCTTTTTGGTATAAGTTTGAAGAGGTACAGACAACAGAAAATAACTTTTTTTATTATCCATCATTACATTGTCTTTGAATGCTATTTATAATTTTGTCATAAAAGTATTTACCTGATGCTTTTGTAGATTAATATTTTGTAAAGAAAATTTTTAGTGTCAGTATCTTCAGCAGCTCTGGAATTTAGTAGGGCACAACTCCCTCTTAATTATGTTCTGATGTGCTTGTTAGGGTCATTACTCTAGGAATGACTCGTATTTCAGTAATATGAATGCTGAGGACTTGGGGTTTTCTGTATAAGGGATACCATACCTTAAAGAGATACGGACACCAGGAAATAACCCTTTTTAAATCTATCATAACATTATCTTTGGATGCTATTTATCATTTTGCCATAAACATATTTGCCTGATGCTTTTACATTACCTTTCTTACCCCCATGTTACTCTATGAGGGGGCTGCCATATTTGTGCAGCAAAAGTCCGTTAGCATTAGAAACTCTGTTGAAATAGAATAGTCAGCACAGCTACTTACACCTTTTCTTTTGGTGTTGTGCTGCACGTTCCCCAGTGGCCACTGGCACATGAAAAGCAGTAGAATAGAACAGCACCACTCAATCTTTTCCAGATAAAAATGCCTTTATTGGAGATCTCTGGGCATCACAGCAACATTTCAGGCTTTAAATGGCCTTTTATCAAGCTTGATAAAAGACCATTTAAGGCCCGAAACGTTGCTGTGATGCCCAGAGATCTCCAATAAAGGCATTTTTATCTGGAAAAGATTCAGTGGTGCAGCATTAGAAACTCTGACAGGTTAAGAAGGGACAGTCAGGTTGAGGAACTTCAAGTAATAATTACTTACAAAAGCAGAAATATCAGTAAAAAACGATCAACAAGACCTATAGATAACTTTTTATGTAGATTAATATTTTGAAAAGAAAATCTTTAGTGTCAGTATCACTTCTATATATATCTATATATCTATATCTATCTATACTGTATATATCTATCTATATCTATACTGTATATATCTATATATATCTATATATATATATATATATATATCTATATAAAATTAATCCAATAGGATTGTTTTGCCACAAATAAAGATTAATTATATCTTATTTGGGATCAAGTACAAGGTACTGTTGTATTATTACACAGGAAAAGATCATATTTTAAGAGAGTTATCTGTATAAAATGCAGTTTATGGGTAGGACTACTTGGACGTTTTCAGTTTGCGATACGACGTGCCGTGACAAAACACCTGCAACAAAAAGCAAGCGACAGAAACAATGTAAGTAATTGAAATGTCGGATGAAGTCACATCGTTGATCCGACGCCACATGATGGTCTGCATCCGACAGTCGTATCACGTTGGATCAACGCTGCGACTTCATCCAACATTTCTATCTCTTACCTTATTTCCGTCACGTGCAATTTGTCACAGGTGTTTTGTCGCAGCGCATCGGATCGCGACAAAAATGTCCGTGTAGTCCTACCCTACGGGAGATGGTATTCCCGTACTTTGGAACCAGTTTCCAAATGATGGATCCTATTCCAGTACAAAATCAAGCCACTGAACTGCCATGATCTCACCTTTATTGGCATCTAAACATTATCTATTTTAGAAAAAAAACAAAAAAAAAAACCTTACCTTCTCCTCTTCTTCAGAAAGTCGAGTGGATAGGGGAATGCCTGAGGCTGTTGGGATTGAACAGAATAAAGTTAAACTCCAGAGTGATAAAAGGGTTTATTTACAAAATGTTACAAATTTGCATGTGTGCCTTTACCCTGCATATCTTGGAGCTATGTTAACACAACAGGACTGTGAGAACTCAAAGATTCGAGTTGGTCCTTTGGGGGTTTTTTTAGGGTTGCCAACCTGCCCAGAGAGACTTTTTGTTATGACTTTATTATGATAATCATGTGATACCTGTAATTATTAGACTGCTACATACAATAGGGCACTATGGTGTATTTCAAAAAAAGAAGTAAATGCATACGTTAGGAACAAGGTACAAAACAATATCTCATCTTACAACTTGAATTCCTTCTCAGTTTTCTGGCTGGAGAAAGGGTCTCTGGCAATCGCAATGTCCTGCCAGTGGATTTCCTACCTTGTGACCCATATTTTGTTCAGCTCCTTCCATTAGCTCATAACAGACTTATATAAAAATCTTATTATAACAGCCAATTTGCTATAGAGGCATTTAGGTTGAGACCCCCATCAGTGCTTACAGCCTGGCTAAAAGGGGCAGCCTAGCAATAAGGTGATTCATTTATGAAAACTTCTGAAAGATACGGACTAAAACATGTACTTTAAATAGAGGTGTAACATATGATGAACACACAAAGGGTGTCACTCATTATGATAAAATCCTTGATTGCTTCCAATCCATAAGAAATTAAAAAGATGCGACTGGTGTTTGGATTCGTGTTTAGCTTGTATCAGAATGAATTTAAACACAATACCAAAGCATAGTCAAACATAAGAGAACCAATTACAGTTCCTTTACAATATTAACAGTAGATCACTACGGTACAGCTCATATTATGGCTTATTGGAGAGGGATGGAAATCAAACTCAATAGAAAAAGTTTGGAGTCTATATAACTGGAATTAGAGAAGTTTCTTTCAAGTAACAAGCAACACTACAAGCTAGTGATCACATCCTTTCACTGGCTAACAGGGTTAGTTGGAGATTTTCTTACATTTTTATAAACTTGGAGGGGTGTGAATCTTACCTGCAGCTCCCATTTCCCTTATTTGTACAGTAAAGCAGTTTTAGGTTTTAAATGGGCAGATTCAACTCTCCAAATGTCCATTTCTACTTCTTAAGAGTCCAGTCTACAAATTCCATCATGAAATGGTTTATTTTTCCATACTTGCAGTATATTCAAGTCAACTTATCAATTATGTATAGACCTTGCTTTGAGTGGGTAAAAAAAATCTGCTTCAGTGCAAGCAGTTAATCACATGGCACTGAAAATGTTCATTAGTAACCAATTCTGTGCTAATTCTGACAATATATCTTTGTAAAGCAAGTCAAAAATAGGTCACTTTGTTACAGAAAAAAATACAGATCATTAACATGTTTAGCAAAACAGATCAGGTACAATATTAAATAGCAATTTATAGCAGTCGGGAGGCTGGATTTCTCCGATTAAAATGATGAAAAGCAAAGCCATCCTTTGAGATGGTCTGTTTGTTTCCCTTTGGAGGTGCGTGGTGCAACATTTGCATATACTTAAGAGAGGTTACCTGGGGATCAACCAAGAGGGATGATCCATTGGATCTTACCTTGCATCCACAGAGCAATCAGCAGCAAATATTTGACAGATTCCATCCTCAATGTGTAAATCTTCCTCCCCCAGACAGGAGCCTAGTGTGGAAGAAATGTCACCTACCAAGTTGATTCTTCCTGTGAGCTGAAAGGCTGCTAAAGCTCCGACCAGGGCAGTCTCTGCAATGTGTCTTTACTGCAGCTTAAATAGCTTTAACAATACACAGCAAATGTCGTCAGAGAAGACAGCTGTTACAGCCCACCAGCAGGTGACTACTCTACTCAAACACACATCAGCCTTTCCAGGCTAAATACAAAAGGGGCAGGAATGAGACAGGATCATCCTAGAAATACATCGAACAAATCTGCACTGTAATACTGTATATATAAAACATGTTCATAACAGCTGCTGCTTATTGGGAATACATTAAATGCAGCAATAAGCATCAGCCGTGGCTAGTGCAAAAATTGTTAGCAAGGCTCATTAAAATGTAATAATCATTTACACATTTATTTCCCAGTATTTATATAGCACCAATAAATTGACAGACAGTACACATCATTCATGATAAGTAACCAAGAAATGGAATTTGGAAAAACAAACCTAATCCAAACCTAATGGACATATAAGAATGTCTTTTTTAAAGTTCTGTGGTAGTAGCCAATAGGATCTTGAGCAGAATGCATGCACAGATGTTTGAAAGTGGGATCACAATATGGCTCTATGATGATGCTGCTCTCATTCAGCTACTTGGCTCTGTATCCATGCCAATGAAAAGGAATGTGGGACCAATGGCTATTTGTCCCCAACCTCAC
Source organism: Xenopus laevis (assembly GCF_017654675.1). Classification (NCBI taxonomy): domain Eukaryota; kingdom Metazoa; phylum Chordata; class Amphibia; order Anura; family Pipidae; genus Xenopus; species Xenopus laevis. The sequence goes on from NC_054385.1 coordinate 72,027,971, forward strand.
AGCTATACCACTTTACAGGTGAATAGGACCAATTACTAGTAAGCAGTTCAAGGAAAACTCATCTCCATACAGTGATTCCTTTATTAACTATCCCAGACTGAAGACGAGCAAATGGCAAAAGTAAATGTGCAGGAAGCCAATGAAATTTGCTGTCCTCATATTGCCATCTGAATCGCCATTGCTGAATGGGTAGATGAATGGCAAGAATGGCAAGTTCTCCTCTACTGAGTAAGGGCAGGACTCCACGGACGATTCCAGCGTGATCAGGCGTGCTGTGCAAAAACGCAGGCGTCACGTCGGATGCAACGGAAATAAGGTAAGTAATTCTGTCGGATTGCGTCACATCAACGCTGCAACGCGATCCGACAATAGAATTACTTACCTTATTTCCGTTGCTTCCTTCGTGATGCCTGCGTTTTTGCACAGCGCATTGGAACTCGCCGGAATCGTCTGTGGAGTCCTGCCCTAAGGCTGATCATTTACGGGGACATCTATAAACTAGAGATGCACCGAATACACTATTTTGGATTCGGCTGAACCCCGAATCCTTTGTGAAGGATTCGGCCTAATACTGAACCAACCCCTAATTTGCATATGCAAATTAGGGGTGGGAAGGGGAAAAAATGTTACTTCCTTGTTTTGTGACAAAAAGCCACGTGATTTCCCTCCCCACCCCTAATTTGCATATGCAAATTCGGATCGGCCAGGCAGAAGGATTCGGTCGAATCCGTATCCTGCTGAAAAAGGCCGAATCCTGGATTCGGTGCATCCCTACTATAAACATAACCTTTTGGCTGACAGCTAGGATATGGACCGACGCATTGAAAGTTTGATAGCCCCATGGACATAATTCATTTTCTAGTTCAACACTAAAGGGGTTGTTCACCTTCCAACACTTTTTTCAGTTCAGTTGGTTTCAGATTGTTCCCCAGAAATAAAGACTTTTTTCAATTAGTTTTTATTTGTGACTGTTTGGCGAATATTGAAGTTTCATTGAGACATTTAGTTGATATAATTTGTATCTTTGTCCCTGCTGAGCAGAATCCCAGTTTCACTAAAGGCAGCTGTTATAATTGATACAATAGTTGCTAATAATCCAGAGATGTTAATGAGAAATGGATCAACTAATGTAGCAAATTGTAAAAGTTCAGAATCTGCTGAGCAGCCAGACTCAAACACCACATGTAGAAACATTAAACTGTCTACTTCAATTTTGGAAAAACTGTAAAAAATATTAAAAATGGACGATCTGAAAACAACTCCAGCTCCTTTCACTAAGTTCTGCTACAAATAAAACACATTCAGAACTCCCCTTATCAGCATGCAGTATAGAACTTTTGAGATTTTGCTTTCCTGTGCATTCATTTGCCAGCACTAAGTAATAAATAGCAACATTCTGATCCCATTCCTTGTTGAGGTGAAGCTCCATTCCCTTATACAAGGTATAAAAATGACCAAAAACTGGAAAAACAGGAGACACATGACCTGTTTTCTTGTATTTTCCCAGGAATGAAGTTCATGCATTAGGGAAACACTAAGGGGCCTGTTTAAGATTGCTCAAGCTTTTTGGTTGTTAACTTCTTCACTCTTGTACTGTTTCTGAAATAATCAAGTTTATCTTCACTATTCCTCTCTCAACATCGGTTTCTCTTCATTCTGTCTTCATACAGCAGTTGGGTGTCAGATATTCATTAACAGTTAGATCTAATATATCTTATAAGGTTGTCCCTTTCAAATAACGGATTCCAGTACAAACAAAATAACTTCATTTTGCACAAATCCTGCATGTAGAGAGACAGGACGTCTGGTGATTTTAATAAGGTGAGCTCTAATACATCTTCTTGGCAAAAGGAGCCCACCTATAAGATATATTGGATTTAACCGTCATTCAAAATCAGACTCCAAACTCCTGCATGATGAGAGAATGAAGAGAAACAGATGCTGAGAGACGGAGAGTGAAGAGTAACTTGAATATATCAGAAATGGTTCAGAATTTTTAATTGAATAAATGTAGAGAACTTCTTATTGCAGTATGATGACGCTTATATTACATTTTCATTGTCATGATAGTTCCCCTTAAAATGGGCTTTCCCTTCACAAAGTTGACACTCTTGTGGCACAATGGGGCATATTTGTTGCTGGTATGCTCTTAGGGCAGTGGTATATATAGCTTTTATGACCCCCGCTGGATTTTCCCAAGCAATACTTGCTATTAAAGTGCCACAACTCGTTGACATTGCCCCCCACTATAGACTTTAGTGGAAGATTCTTGTCTCTGGGTCTGACCTATACAACAATATTACAGAAGTCATGCCTCCTACATGTCTTCCAACGAGATTCAGATCAAAGAGAGCCAATGATATAATTTGGCTGGCAACGTTGCTTCAAGAGTCAGAGCTAGGAGTGCAGAAAACGTAAACAGACTGCTTTAAAAAGCAATTAGATCTACAAAAAAAATCCCTTAACATGCAAATATATATTTTGGGGTGAAGGACCCCTTCAAAAAAAGTGAACATATTTGGGTTTAGTGACAGAATAAACATGTGTAGTCATACAAGGATATGAGACAAACATTTCAAATGAAGCTAGTATGGAAACACAATGTACTTATATTAAAGGTAATAGCAACAAAGCAGCCCGAGCCTAAGTTCTGTGCCAGCCTCCTCCTGCTATTGTCACACACACATCTCTGGCAGGTGTCTCCCACTGTCCATTGTGTTTCCTTTTTGTTTTCTAAGAACTTGCTGCAGGGACTTGTACCTGCCACCTGCACACAAATGGAAACATGCCCAGGGCTCTAACTGTGGAAACGACACCCAGATATATTGGAGAGAGGAAACTGCCAGCAAGTGCAGGCATTATCAAGGGTTATCAAACACAGGGCTCCACTCAAATGTGTGCTAAAGGTTTATGTATATTTAATGTGATGTATATTTTATGTTAACAGAAATGTTAATTAAATAAGGTTTGGCACAGCATTTGGTAATTAGAAATATTTATTTACAGTATATTATATATACAGATTTTCCAATAAACGACATGATAGAGATAGATATATATATATATATATATATATATATATATATATATATATAGCAGCATAACAGGCCTCAGTATTCTCGTTATATTCCTTCTTTTGATGCACTTTGAGTGTCTATGCCAGAACACTATCTTGCTTTCTCTGGTTTGGACCAATGTATCTGGCAGGAATATATCTGGGTTTTTCAATTACATCTGTCCCCATATAAGGCTGCAAGACTTCAGGGATAAGTACTGTACCATCCTGGAAAGAACAGGTGAAATCAAGAGCAGAAAGATCAACACAGGAGAAGCACATGGCCAAATAAAAAGATACAAAAATAAAATAAACAGCTGTAAAGTTAAAGAGTAAATCCCAAAATAAACTTTTGCCTAAAACACAGTGATCAAAACACAGTGATCAAAACACCACAATATATATATGGTCCAAACAGGGACCAAAAGCATGTTATAAAATAATAGGGATGCACCGAATCCACTATCTTGGATTCGGCCGAACCCCCGAATACTTTACGAAAGATTTGGCCGAATACCGAACAGAATCCGAATCTTAATTTTTTTACTTCCTTGTTTTGTGACAAAAAGTCACGGATTTCCCTCCCCTAATTTGCATATGCAAATTAGGATTCGGTTCTGTCGGGCAGAAGTATTTGGCCGAATCCTGCTGAAAAGGGCCGAATCCTGGATTCGGTGCATCCCTATAAAATAAATCACCTTGTATGAAGAAACTGGAGTGCTGGTCCCTTCTAATACAATGTAGCAGTAGCCGGATGATTAATAGGCTAATGAAGCGTGCAATTTGACTTCTACTACATTCTTTCAAGAAAAAGAACCAGCAGCGAAAAAAGGAACAGACAAATACTGATTTCAATTGCATTTAAAAAATAACTTTAAAACCAATGTTTAATCAATGTATATTGGAAAGTTGCTTAGAATTTTAATGTTTTTCTGGGCAAATGTGGATTTATGAGTTTACATATCTTCATGAACACATATGGGAAAATAAAAATATAATACAATAAAAAAAAAACAAAGCAAGCCAATATTTAGGCTCAATGGATAGGCGATAATCAAGAGAGAAAATTGGAGACACACTCGCATGCATAAGGTGTTCTACCCCTTTACTGAGGCCACATTTCGGGTGGATAAACCTCACTTTGTCAACAAAGGGAGTTTTATCCATCCGAAACATTATCCTACTTTGACACGCTGTAGTCACAATACAGTATATGGGTAAATCTCCTTTTGCATACATGTGTGACTAATTGGTCTCTACTCTCTAGGAGCATCTGCACCCCATTTATCTATCACTTCAGTGTGTGGGAAGCAGCCAATCAACTCTGTTGCAGGAATTAACAAGACCATCCAGTCTGGTTAGGCATAAGGCTACTATTAGGCTGGGTCTGTATTTTTAAACCAGCGGGTTCTGGGTGCATAGTTGGCCACAGGGACATTAAGGAGTGATTTGCATGTCTCTGACCATAATTCCTTATGTGAGAGTTAAATCATTTTTGGATTTAAGACAGTGCTATGTGTGTAGCATGAGCCATGGGAATTTCTTCCTTTTTTAGAAGACTTTATACTGCAATGTGATGGGCTCTTTGGCTCATTTTAGTCTATGGGCACACAGAGCTGTAGGCTCCACTGCATATTTTTGCAGATTGAGAGAAGCTGATCCACTCCGTGCCTCTGCACCATTTATCTGAGACACTTCTGCCTGTGGCCACTCACACGGAGTGGAGGTTGGCCGGAAGATTCCTCCTTCTGCATATTTGGCCTGACCTTTTCTTCTGCTGCGTGCAAGGAGGTGGAACTAATTCAAATGAGTTAGAGCACAAAGCGGATCTGCTTCACTCAGCCTGCAAAAATACGCAGGTGACGGAGCCTACAGCTGTGTGGCCATAGCCTTAGCCTTTCTCACCCTAAACAGTTTGGACTGGCAGGAGAGAATGGCAGTACATTTACATGGTATGTGAATGTATAGGAGTGAACTACTTGGGTTTACTGGTTCTTATTACTGCTTTAGAAAGCAAAAGATTTTGAGAGAGATACAAAAAGAAAAAGGAGAGATAAAAGACATTTACCTTTGTTTGATTGGACTCAAGAATTGCAATCAGGAGTCGTGGGACAGCACAGGCAGTACCATTGACCTGAAAAGACATGTCAATTAAAATGGTCTGTCTCAAAGAACACTTAATATGCAGAGTATGCAACTTCAGACATAGTACAGAGTACATTGATTTGGAATTTGTACACCAGAACTAAAAATAACAGAATTCTCCTAATGTTGACCGAGAAATATTATAGTGACTCACAGTGTGTGCATGGTGCAGCTCCCCATCCTGCCTCTGGTACATAATGTTTAGTCTTCGGCTCTGGTAGTCAGTGCAATTGGAAGTGCTAGATATCTGGGGATAATCACAAATCAAACTGGATATTTCAAGAATAAAGCTCATGCAATACTATCCATCTTAGTGTGAGGTTTTTCTCCTGCTTTGAAAATACAAAGACAAACAGGCAATTTCACTATTCCTTCCAAGGCACCATTGCAGACAAATAGGAAAATAATGAAGGGCTGGCACATTCCAGACCACACTCCACAATTGATGTAGTAAAAAAAATGATTTTTTTATTGTGGCAAAAACATCACAGCAAAATCCTTATTAAACTGCTCATTAATTAGGGCCCACTGGACTCTTGTGCACCCCTGCAGCCACAGTGTCTGCTCCCAGTACTGTTACACCTCTGCTTCTCAGCTGCCTGTTGCAGTAAGTTACAGGAATTATGAACCAACATTTCTAGCTCCTCTGATTTGGTTCCTTATAGCCGTGTCCCTGCTTGTTCTCTTTGGAGTCTATTTTGTCTATTCTGGTTATGATGTAATTAAGGACAGAACACATTTTTGTGTGTCATTGCTTATTTACTATTATGGCTTTTCCTCTCCCATTCCATTTACTAATTCAGCCTCAAGTTGTTCCGACTATGTAAAAGACATCACACGGATGTCCCCTATCTACACTGCTCTCACAAGGTGCTTCTTTGGAAAAGAAAAAGCATCCAAAGCACAAAATTACCTTGCTATATGTATTACACTTGCTTACAGTTAATAAGCCTTTACCTTTCTCATTGTCTAACTTGTAGTTAGGAGTTCATTAATAAACATTGGGTAAATCTGCATCCGGCAGCCCATAGTAACCAATTAATAATTTAGCAACATTTAGCTAGTTGCAACATGGCAGAAGTCTAAGTAATTAAAAACATTTGATTGGTTGCTACAGGTTACTGCACTAGTGCAAATTTGTCCCCCTAATTTCATGTCAGATGTAGATGAATTACATCTGGCATCATCCAGCAAAAGTTGTAGATACACAGGCCACAGTCCTTAAAATATGGTCTATAGAGCCATGGGTGTCTGCAGAAAGGTTTCCATGGGGGGGGGGCAATTAAGCTTATATCACATATGGTAGCATGAAGATGAACCTATTCAGGACAGTGCAGAACATAACCTAATTAATGTTTCCCTTGGGGTGGGAAGTATAAAAAACATTTTGTGTTGCTGGGAATTAAATTTACAAAATTTCTTGGAACTAGCTGGAGAAGTTAGGGTGGGGCAACGGTCCCCTCTTGCACACACCCATGTATAAGGCTCATTTAGGTGCACAAGTACCTTTAATGGATGATGTTAATTCATGCAAAAACTGCAGAAAAAGTTGCACAACCACAACTGCACTTGCAGTTTGTCAATAAGCCCTATTGTGTTTTACTCTGTTTTTCATTACCTCTCCATATTTTCCACGTCCAGGCATCCAAGCCTCTATGTCATATTTCCTATAGGCTGGTAGACCAAGTTCTTGTGTGGGCATTTCTAGAACTCTAAAGAAAAAGAGAGTGCAAGAGACAGTATAAGTGAGAGCAAAAAATGTAGCATGACAGCAGGAAAAGAAGTGGGAGGTGAAAAGAGAAGAAGTGATGAAACAGGTGAATATAATAAACTCCTAAGGATACAGTATAAATGCAATATGGATGAAAGACACCTCACAAGACAAAGCACCATCCAACTATTGGTACCCAAGATTCTGTATACACTTAAGACAACACAAGAAATTACAACCATTACACTTTATGTGCATATTACAACATACAGAGGGCTGATTCTCACTTGAAATGTAAGCCAAGCTCAGAGAAGATCTCTTTCTGCAGACCAAGAAATTCATCCAGCATTTCTTGGCTCTCTGTTCCACTCTCATTAGCTGTAACCCCAAACATCTCCACCTAAAGGCATAAGTAATAAAGAACACACACATTTAAAGCTAACTGGTAATAACTTTATCAAGAAATAAAAACTGGAGAGCAACTTATACAGTTGCTGATACAAATGGGTAGGAATAAAGAGATGTAATCTGTTGTAAAGAGACAGAAAACAAGTTCTATTCTTGGAATAGAGCAGAAAGACTATGATTAAACAGAGGCTAAAACAGCTCAGCCCAAGAAAAGCATAAGACAGACCTTTGTAAAATGATGGACTCTATATAGTCCCCATGTCTCACGTCCTGTGTCAGTTTCTGCCCTGTAGCAAGTGCTGCAACAAACTGTCCTAATAAGATAAGAGAATGTCAAAGACAGAGCAAGTGTAAACTGGAAAAAAATGGAAAAAGTGTGTCAGAGACAGACTAAAATACACTAAGAGTGAGACAGAGACACTTCATTTGATACATGTCAGTATAGGTTTATACTTAGGGGCAGATTTATCAAGCGTAGAATTCGAAATTTGAATTTTCTAATTTTTTTAATGGTCAAAACTGTAAAATTTGACTGGGGAGTTATTCAAATTCGATTCGAGTTTTTTTTAAAAAAAATGTAATTTGATTTTCGAGATTTATCATATACTCTGGCCGTTTAAGAACTCGACTTCAAATATTCGACCACCTAAAACCTGCCAAATTGCTGCTTAAGTCCATGGGAGAAGGCCAGGGATCAATTTAGAGTTGTTTGCAGCCTTCTTGACATTCAAGTTATTTTTTTGGAGAGAAAAAATTCGAATTGAGTTTTTCAAATTCGAATTGAATTCGATTTGAATTTTCGGGTTGATTCGTTTTATCAGAGTTTAAAAAAAAAAAATTTTTATTAATAAATTTCAATCGGTCGACTTTCTAATTAATGGGAGTTTAGGGGAGTTTTTAAAACCTTGACCATGGACGAATGTGCCTCTTATTGTGCACAAAATGAATTTTGAGAGAAAGTGTGGGGTAACTGCTGTTGTAGCCATATAGAAATGCAACAATCTTGTGATTGTCTAGAAATGAAATAGCACAAACAGATGCTTCCACGTGACATTCACTGAGGTAAGAAACAACTCACCGAACTGGAAGATCTGGCAACATTACTGCATGATCCATGAAATAGCCTACAAGAAAAACAGGAAATGGTTATTAAAGGGGACCGTCACCCCAAAAAAATATTCAAAATCCTATTTTATCATGTTAGTAAAGCAAAATAAACTTTAATTACACTGTATATGTTATTTGAATCATGTTTCCATCAGTCTGGGAATTCATAATTACAGCAAGCAGGCAGGAGCCATTTTGTGCACACTGTTATTAAGGCAAGCCTTGCATCATCTCAGAATCTTGTTTGTGCACCAGAATGGGGGACACGATGTCCATCCCCATGCACTGGTTACACAATTAAATAGTTAAGAGAATGGGGGAATGTGTGGAGAGCAGTGACTTCTAGGAAGTGCTGAATAGAAAGTGAAAGTAATTGTCTGCCCCGCCTCTATGCCTAAGGCATAGGGGAGGGGCAGGCAATATTTGATTGACAGCTGAGATTTTTAAATGAGTTTACAACAGCTATGAATAAAAAAAAAAGAATTTGGATTTCATGTTTAATTTGAAAAGGGCTTTTATTATACAGATTTTTATGTCTGGGTGACAGGTCCACTTTAACCAGGAATACATCAGACCTAGAAGACACACTGTGTGTGCCGTGGGGAGTTGGTTCCTTCCTAAAGCTGGGGGCCCAAAGCTTTTGTCTCCTGGTGCTAGACAACTAGGGTTGCCACCTTTTTTTTTCCTTATTAATAACATTGGGATTAATCATCATTTTTACCGACCAGGCCAGGTGGCAACCCTAAGACAGCGCATGACTAAATCGGGTGTATTTAGTGATTTCTAATGTAGTATGGCTGACATTTTGGATACACGTTAATATTTTACTCTAATGTGGCCCTGCATAGTCTTCCTACAGCTCATTACTTTTATAATGGAAGTTACCTGCAATTCCAACCTCAGAGGTGCCTGCCAAGTTCATGTCAGGGTGCTGTGATGGATCCAGGCTATAGACTTGTGAGACATGAGCATCTGCCTGCATGCCACAACCTTCCTGGAAGATGAGGAAACACAAAGGTCTACCATTTTTTAACCAATAAACAATCTAAATCCATTATCAAGATAGATGCAGTACAAATGCTAATATAAAAGCCAGTTCAGCCACTACATTTTTCCACATTATTTCAGAAAAACTGGCCAGTAAATTTTAGAATAATGTTTTTTCACTTTTTTTCATGTCTTGCAAATGCATAGTTAAAAACACAGAAACAGAATTCTCTAGAAACGTAAAAGGAAAATGCAGAGAAAATGGTAGCAAGAAATCTATAATGTTTGGGGGTGATTTAACTGGGGAAGGATAAAAGAAAAGAACTCACAAATACAGCTCCTCTTAGCACATCTGGCACAGACATTGGAATAAATCCCTGTAATAGAGAAGCAGAGTGAAGGAATAAGAAGACCGACATCTTCCAGGGACACGGACTACAGACTAAAAAATGTTTACTGATGAAAAATAAAGGGGTAATGTTATGAACTGCAGTTTTTAAGAAAAGTATTTTATTTTACATTGAAAATGTGACTATGAAGATTTTCATTCATCCAGGTCATAGTATATCTAGTATAGGTCAATCTAAAAACAACTTGACTTGCTGAGTAATCAATGAAGACGTTTCACTACTCATCCGAGCAGCTTCTTCAGTTCAACTGACTGGTGTGGGAAGTTCTCGGCATATAAACTCTTCCACTAATCCATTTACAATGGCACATTGTAACTCTTCAAAGAGGTGACATCTAAAGAAATTCAGATGAAGAAGAAATGTCTTCATTGATTACTCAGCAAGTCCAGTTGTTTTTAGATTGACCTATACTAGATATACATTGAAAATGGTTACTGTTCATCTATAATGATACATTAAAATGTAACTTCTATCCTATCTGGTACGCATAGCAAATTTCTACAACTTTGGGAACTCTGGGCTCCTTGAGCTACCTCATTGGGATTAGATATATATCTACCCTCACTATGTTAGGCTGAATGTAACCATTATGTTACTAGGATCATTATTGAAATCCCCCTACAATATGGAATTGCGTGTTTGGAAAAGGCAGCATTTTCACAAAGGCTATCTGTATTCATGCTTCTCATAGACACTCTACTAAGTAAATAAGGGTACCTCTGAGATCCTAAAAATGAATGTGGAACTATTTAGGCAGATTATGGTTCTTATATACTTACTAATACATTAAAAAGAAAGAGTCTGGCAACACGTTAAGTTAGAATGAACACGTTTACAGCAAATATCTGTTTGATTACTATTGTTATTTCAAAATACATTTTTTTGTAATCTTCCAGTTACAATTTGAAAACAATTGAAACCGTATGCAATGACTGTAATCATATTGAAAAGAAATGAAAATTTCAACAAAAAGATTGATTGATGAAGATTCAATAGTTACAGTTACTTTGTATGCCTGCATGGAGGGACAATTTCTACAGCAGGGATTTTAGGTTAAGCTGTCAGCCTCAATGCTGGTTTTACATTGGAGCTTGAAGCTAGCAAGAGAAAAAACAGCCAAAACGGTAGGTCATCTTAAAAGTATTCAAATTGTTCACCCTTTAGTATGATACAGAGAACAGATCTCTAGGGCAGATTATAATGGTCCTCATTTATTATTTATTTAATTACTTGTATTTTTTGTTCTGCAGCTGTTGTGCTTGGAAGCAATTGTTACTGGTTTCCAGGGCTTATATAACCTAGCAAGGGGGAAGGCAGTTGTCCCTGACAACCATATAGTATTTTCAGGTGCAAGCAGGGTCTGACAGGGCCAGCACAACAATGGGGAACACTGGGAAAAAAGCTGGTGGGCAACTGCAGACTCAGGTCTGTTTCTTCTCCTGACTGGGAACTGCAGGTTATTCCCCTCATGATTGTGTTCTCAAGGGGTTGAGTACAAAGTAAGGTATGTAGTGTCCAGTGGGGGCAGGGTGGTGGTACTGATGGCTGGGATGGGGGGAGGCAGGCAGCAGCCCTGGACACCCCAGTCTGATACTGGGTGCAAGCTGCAAAGACACAGAACTGGAAAGCTAGATATTCAAAAATTAACACCATCAGAAAAGCGGCTTAGAAAAGTTAATAAAGATGTGAACTTCCCCACTAACAGAATCAGGGTAAAGTGATTTACTGAACTGATTATAATCTATTTAATTATATGAAACCTGAACTGATGACATGACACAAAAACAATCTTTCAGGCCGAAATCTGCCTTGTGACAAAAATGGATGCCATTCTGTCAGTGCTGCTGACCGCAAGGCAGGAAGACATTTTCTCTGCCAATTATCCTTACAGATAGGAGGATTGCCAAGTTCAGATACAATTTCAACTTTCTGAAAAGTTAGTTAGTGTTGGAAACATAGAGATGTATTTTGTCTGTCGTGATATAAGCTTGTTTGTTCAACGGCAAGACTAACAGGTACACATTTTATGAAGGAGGCCACAAAGCATCCACAGTACTGTGCTGCAAAACTTTTACACCAAAATACACTACATGTTTCGAGTCAGCAAGGACCCTTTCTCAAGTGTACACATGAAAAGGGTCCTTGCTGACTCGAAACATATCGTTTATTTTGGAATAAAAGTTTTGCAGCACAGTACTGTGGATGCTTTGTGGCCTCCTTCATACAACGTGTATTGATGAATCTTTTGGTCTTTACGGTGTGACCCAATTAAGAAGGTGAGCCCACTTAATAAAAGTTAAGGGAAGCGCTGGGAAAATTGCATAGGATTGAGACAACTAACAGGTAATCCTGATCATCCCCACGAAGAAGCAAACATCAGACATATCTAATAATAAAAATTACGCTAGGCATAAAATTTATAAAATCAGGAGAACAGAAAAGGAATTCTTAGAAAGGTTCATAGGAGAGAGTGATCTGGAAACACTGGAAGAAGGAGACTGTAAGAGCAAATTCTGGGTGGGAGGGATTTTGCAGATTCTCCTATGCAGGTTTGCCTTCTGTTTTTCTTTATATTTTTCTCATAAATCACCACCACATATTGGGGGACATAGTTACAGCATAAACACAGTAATGAATATTCTAATACTTAGTTAAAATTCTCTTTGTTTTGAGTTTCTCTTGAGTGAAGTGAAAGAGATAAAACTCTCCTTTTGATTTACAACGGGAGTTTGAGCTATTTACAACACCTGCTAATAAGAACAGATCCCTTTGGACTTAATCCCATGATCATCATAGAGCAGGCATGTTCAGAGTAAGGCCCGGGGCCAAATGCGGACCGTTTTCAAATTTACACCGGCCCTCAGCCTCCATCATGAAATTAATAATAATGTGGCCTGCCAGCACAGTGCAATCAGGAATCGCGTAGCCGTAGCAGTAATATTTGGGCACATTAGTGAAATGATCTGCCACTTGGTCTATACTGCTGCCTGTGTGTTGAAGGTGTTAGTAATAGACACTTACTGGCACATAGTGACACACCTACTTCTTTAGGGCTGAATGTGTCAAGACATACTGACGTGCCTGTACAGTAAACTAAAAACATATGCGAGAGCAGCTCTTCACTATGTGCCAGTACGTGCTGAGCCACCAACTAATGTATACTGAAATTGACCTGAAGAACTTTGCATGTGTTCTGCCCACTGCTAAAAGTAGCATCAATTGAAGACATGAAAATAAGGCTGTTTTGAACCAAAATTCAGATGTTACCTTATTCACAAGTTTCCTGATCGTAAAGTTCACAAGTGCATGCTGCAATAAAGATCCAGCTCCACGCAGATAGTATGAGCGATGACCGGACACATGTGAGAGGCGTCTGCAAGGAGAAAGTGCAAAACAGGAGATAAATTGATACTGAACAAAATGAAAGATTGTTTGTACCACACTCCTACACAGTTAAAGTTTTGTGACTTTAGCTTTGTGTTAAAAACAAGAAGTTAATATGGTGCAACCACACAGCATTTTCATAATACAATTCGTACACGTACTGGCACATAGTGAAGTGCTGCTCTCGCATACATCTTTAGTTTACTGTAAAGGCACATCAATATGTCTATTGACACCTTCAGCCCTAAAGAGGTAGGTGCGTCACTATGTGCCAGTACGTGTCTATTACTAACACCTTCAGCACACAGGCAGCAGTATAGACCAAGTGGCAGATCATTTCACTAATGTGCCTTAATATTACTGCTACGGCTATGCGATTCCTGATTGCACTGGGCTGGCGGGCCGTTATTACATTTCATGATGGAGGCTGAGGGCCGGTGTAAATTTGAAAACGGCCTGCATTTGGCCCCCGGGCCTGACTTTGGACATGCCTGAACTAGGGAATCTGGTCTTGTGTAGCACATATATCCATCTGGGCATCTACTGACAAACCAATGCAGCTTTAGTTTAACTTGAAGTTCTATTAGACAGCCACAGCAATAGAGAGCAAATGTGCTGTCAGGGGCTGCTGGGACTACTGTAACTACAGATATATAGCTGGAAATATTATAATTTAATGTATAGATTATATGGAATGGTGTATGCTTAAAGTTCTGCACTTGAATTTAGCTATCACAATAGGGAAGCGGGGTGGGAAAGATTTCTGACTCAAATCCCCATCCATCTGCATTTCCATCCACTAACTATTTCATATGAGCCCCACCATAATATTCCTGTCAGTGACCACTGCTGGCTTACTTACTTACTGTTTTTTGTACAATACTTATATGGGTACATATTCTTTTTTTTTAAAATTTCCTGTATTATTGTTATATTGCATTGTTTTCTTGTTCCAGAACTTCCCTTCAATACACACTGAAAACCTGTAAACTACAATCACCATTGTTATTTTCCATAAATGCTGTCAAGGTTACCCTAATATCTAATTCTGACGTGCATGGATTAGTCAACAGTCCCATTTGAAAGGGCCCAGGGCTTCCATTAGTAAATGAGAAATATTTAGATAAAGGTCAGGCAGGGTACATCATGGATAAAAAGCAGGCCATCTTGGCAGAGTTATAGAAAAGTGTATAAAGCTTTGTAGAAATCTGCAGAGATGGGCTATACAATAGAAAAACTCCCAAACATGAAAGGAAGGCTTCCACAACATAGCTTAATACAGCAGCCTTTATTACCAACAGTAAAGAAATACCAACCTCTACATGTACTGGTGCTGCACACCATAAACCAGAGTTGACCAAGAACCCCTGTACATACCCAACATAATTCTGAAGAAGGAGGCTACTAGACATTGCCATCACAGAAATGATTATACACACTAGTATTTAAAAAAAAAAAAAAAAAAATAGTCTGCAGAAAAAAAAAGTCCAGCCAAAAACATCTTAACCCCCCCTTAATAGATTACTATCTACCCTTTTATGGACACTAAACATGTATACTCCTTTAAAACTCTAAGCAAAATACATTTTCTCTCTTATTTTCGCTTGTTCTTCACAATGGGGAAACCGATTAAGAAATATTTAGGCTTGCCTTTCATTTGCTTGCATTGTAATATTTATATGTTATGTGTTAAGCTATGGTGGATGGAAAATCCAGATTGTACGAACAAACAGACCTACAATAAAGTAACCCATTACCCTTAGCTCATAGGTCTGTAAACTTTCTCGGTTCAGGACTCACACTGCAGTCAAACATTTGATTGAGGCTTTCAATCATACACATGAAAATATAGTCTTAACAGTTGCCCTCCTATAGTTGCAGGGGTTTATATTTGCTCTCAAATATTACCCCAATAGGCCATTATTTCAGGCCAACCTATCACTGCCTGAACTTTGCAGATCTCTCTATTGACTTTCTGGGAGAAAAATATATTGATGTTCAGCTCTATGAAGAGAAAGAGGGAAACCCTGCACCTGTCTGGAAAATATAACAAATACATCATCCTTTGTGGAAATAACAGGTGCAGCAGTCCACAAATCATTAAATATACATAGTTGTATGCACCCATTAAGGAAACACACACAATAGATTATATATGACCATAGAAAACAATGTTAAGCCATAACCAGTTTAAGTACTTGGTCTAAACACAACAACACACCAAAGTCACGTTACCAATATATTTCAACATAAGATCAGTGAATAGGGCATGTGCTAAAAACCACGTTTGACAATTTATTGTTTAATTTAGAAATTACTGTGGTTTTTATCACTTCTTGACTAAATAAGATATTGAAACTACTGTCCAAATTCCTGGTTCTGTTGAGTCACTTATTGAATCATAGTATGTAGATAACAAATTGCAAGTCCACAGACAAGCCCACTGTATAAAAAGGTTAATGGGAGATTGGTCATGAAAATGCATACTTTTTTGTTCACTTGAATATTTTTTGGACCGTAATCCGTACTGTGTATGTAGTGGATGCCATTTTGAATGAATAGCATAAGGCACAGATGGTGTTTGTAATTGTCCAGCTAGTGCAACAATACTGCCAGTGAAAATGTCATATCTAGCCTTAGAACACACTCACACAGCAGTCTTAATTACATTTTATGAAAGGTCAGTACCTGGGAGTTTTATTAAAGGAGAAACCAACAGGTGAGCCAGTGCATTTTGGCAACTTCGGTTCCAAGAGAACCATAGTACTTAAAGCACACGATCAATTGAAATTCCATGTGTGCCTTTAGGCAAAGAGAGGTTTAATTGCTTCATATGCTACAACTCGTCACTGTGGTCTGAAAAGACACACAATAGACATGTAAGCAGATACCCCAATAAAGACCACTTTGTACCTCTGTCTAATAATATCTAAATCTTCTCCGATCTCAAGATGGCCTCTTATTTCGAAATCAAACTCTGAAACAGAGAGAATGAGTGAAATTAACAAACACCTGTACAGGTTGTTCTTAACAGCAATAGAAACACAGGTTTCCTCTTACCAGGTTTTACTCCAACAACTTCTTGCACCAGAGCTTTACTCTCATCTCCAACTGGCTGGCAAAATAGAGAGAAAGAATCAAAACAATAAAAATGTAAGGAGTTCAGAATTTCTTTACTTAGAAGTCGCTTAAAAAATCCATATTTTATTATTCCATTAAAATAGGCACTCCATCTCATAAAGGAACCATAGCTTAACGCGTTTCGTGGCTATCCAGCCACTTTCTCAAAAGCAGATGGGAGCAATACTGTATTGCCACTTATTCCTCAACTCATGTGATGCAATTGTATTTGCAGAATATATTACATTTAGGTTTGAAGTGAATTAAAATCTACTTCATGCACCACAGTGACAAAATAACACATTTTCTAACTTTACCTTCCAGACTGCTGCTTTACAACACTTGTAGTATTTATATATATTTATTTATAACTTTTTTTTATTTTCATAAGTCCAGCTGTTACATTTGGTATAAATTGCATTGCTGTATTCAGCAGCCTGGTTATACAGTTGCTATGTTATTCTTATTTGTACAGCTTACATAAATCAAGTCAAGAAGAATAAAAAAAACAAACTAAAAAATACAACAAAGTCAAAAGCATAGGCTTGGCAGGGCATTAAAACAAAATAAACCATTTACAGTAGAACCCCTATTTTATGTTTTTCAGGGGACCAGAAAAAAATGGTGTAATATCAGGGAAACATATTAGGCATAATATATAGGTGGGACCACAAAACAACATGTAAAATGAGGCGAAACTTAAAATCAGGTGTAAAATTGAGGTTTCACCGTATTATTCTCTGGGTCAATTAATAAGCAGGTCAACCATCGGGGAAACAGTATATCACTCCATATCTCATCATATTTAGACATCATTCTGCTACTCAGTGCTGAAAGGTATTCCATCCTTTTTATTTCCTCTCTTTTAAGTAATTATTACTTAAAGTTCATAATCCTGACTGTCCCATCTCAGTCTCAGTCAGTAAGAGTTTCTAATGCTAAACGACTACTGCTGCATAAATATGGCATCCCCCTCATAGAGGAACATGGGGGTAAGAAAGGAATGTAAAAACATCAGGCAAATACTTTTATTGCAAAAGTATAAATAGCATTCAAAGATAATGTTATGATGGATATAAAAAAAAAGTTTCTTTTCTGGTGTCAGTATCTCATTAAGTTTGGGTTTCCCTAAGAGAAAGGTACATGGCTCTCTCTGTATGTTTGAAGAACCTTTTGTAATCATGGGGCAGTCTCACAATATATGGGAAAGAGTCCCCAGCTGTCCTCAGTTCCGCCACAGCATCTTTCCGAGTCTGTAGGGTATATTTTACGGAGTTACTCTGGGGTATAATACCAATTAAATTGGATTTTGTATATATTTTCCTTGTCCTGAAGACAAATAGAGGATTTTTAGCATTATCCCATATGTCCTCCCAATTTTTATAACCAATTTCTGCTGGGAACTTACTTTCCCAGTACATCATATATTTATGCTTAGGGTAATCCTTCGTAGGTAGCTGTATCAATATATCCTAAATATTGGAGATAACCTGTTTTTCACCTGGTCTTCTATAGCAAATCTGTTCAAATAGAGTAAGCACTGATTCTATATTCAGTTTCATCCGAGTCTTGAGATATATGAGAAATATTGATTAAATGGGATAATGGTATTGTCTGATTTAGTTTGCAAGTTTACCAAGTCTATATATTTTTTTTTTTTTTTTTTTATGGTCAAAACTGTTTAATTCAACTAGGGAATTATCCAAACTCGATTTTTAAAAAAAAAATTCAAATTCGATTTTCAAGATTTATCATAATCTGGCCCTTTAAAAATTCCAATTAATTTGC